>NC_056726.1:1038926689-1039022659 GCF_019279795.1 Protopterus annectens
TTTTTTGCATTTGGGTTTTACTAAGCACATCCCTGGGTAAAAAAATGCCTCCATTTGCCAGTGTATATTCAGTCTGCCCTACACATGTCCCCCTTTTCTGCATGATTGCAGGGTCCACTTATGTGCACATCCCTTGGTGTTAATACACTGCCGTCACTATTGCTGTGGGGGTAGGGTTATGGCACCACAGGTCCTGAACATGACTATGTGCAGATACAGCCATTCTTAGCATCCTTAGGATCCATGCTGCAGTGCACTGGTGTGTCATGCTGACACCCCCTCCCCCCTCCTTCAGCTTTTCTGCAGATGCATGACGAGTAGGCCCTACATGTATGGCACTTTGTAGTGTCCCATACACTGAACACCACATGTTACAGCCTATTCCCAGTTGATAATGTGGACCACTGTAATGCCTTATGCATAGTGTATTTCTGCAGCAGTTGCCATTGTCCTACAGGTATATACACTGGTGTTGCACTGTATATGGGTGTTGTTCCAAACATGTCCCTACTGTAGGCCATGTCTCCCACCATTATGTTACTTCCTGTGGACACACTCCACAATGACAGAATGTTAGTTATCATACAGGTGTCTGACATACCCTTCCAATATGAGTAAACAGAAAACGCCAGCACCAAACACAGTGAAAAAGCACAAAAACCAATGAGGTTAATACATCAATTTAATATAAATCCATAAGGTAGTATACATCCCAGACTGGTTTCAGCCAGCATGCTTTCTTCAGTGGGAACAAAGGTAGTTACTGATGTAAAGTAGTGAACCATCCAATAGGAATCTTCCCTAGATCCAAATGGTTTCCTGTATAAAAATAAAAAGGAAATAAAAAGGAAATATATATAGAATAAAATTGGATTTGTGATGACAATACATGCAATAATATAGTAAACATGATGACTAAGAATTATGATGAATAAAAATTCATGAATTTACAAATGGTCATTCAAACTAGGTGGAAACAAAGCACCCAGTTTGATGATCCACTGCTTCTCTTTCTTTGTAAGAATTGAGTGCCATCCCTGTTTGTTGGATCTGTCCCCAAGGATCCTATCGATAACAGTGAACTGGAATCTAGCTGAGTTGTGGTGTAAACAGTGTCTATATAAGGCATTAGTCTCTCTCTTGGTTTGTATGTTACTACGATGCTCAGACATACGCAGACATAGTGGTTGTGATGTTTGTTCAACATAAAAAGAGGCACATGTGCATGTCGTGAGATACACAACCCCAATCACTATTGCAATTACGAAAGAATTTCATGTCATATACCTTGTCGGTATTATTACTAGTAAACTGTTTGGATATAAAAATAAATGGACAAGATGAACAATGGCCACAATTATAGGTGCCCCATAATCTAGCACCTAGTTAATTGATGATGTATAGCTCCAGCCGAGCTGACTCTTTTGAAGTGAGAAAAGAAGGAACCTAATGCCCTGCCTCTTCTGTACCCATACTTACACGTATTACCAATCAGAGGTGTTAATTCATCATTAGCAGTAAGAATGTTCCAATGTTTAGAAATGGTATTTCTAACTAAATTAATGTTCCATCCAAATGTGGTTATGAAGCCAGTGGAATCATCCTGTTCAGTATGGGTTTTGTCACGATATGTGAGAAGTGAAGTTCTAGTTGAGTTAGAGGCAACCTGTCGGGCATCCTGGATGTCAAGGCAGTATATTTGATGTCTAGAGGTGCAGTAGGAGGTAACTGCAGATGCACCTGGAGGCGACCTTGGAAGTAATGAGTTAACTTGGAATGCAGTCTGTTTGCATCGCTCTCAACTGTGGGCCTATCCCCTTGATGGCCAGAGGTGTGCCTATTATGTTTTGTCTGTCCACCACACAGGTCGTATGTCAGATATATCACTGGCAGTGTGTGTTGAGTGCTATCAGTATATGGCTACATCCATTACTGTTTCTAACTTCATATTCCTGACTAAGGGTATGTTGCAGACTATCCTGTAACACCAGCAACTTGCTTAGTGTATGACAGCAGTTTTACACATATGGGCCTGTGTTCCAGCCTCTGTCCTCCACCTACATACCAGGCTATGCACATATGACATGCTGTCGGGGTTGTTTTGTAGTGGGCTGTGAGTACGTCATGCTGCCATTCATGCCATCAGTCCACTGCTGTTGTGTCCCCCACACATACTGTACGGTTGGGGCCGCATATGTGTGGGCTTCACCTACACAATACATGTGTGCCCTTTTGCACTCCAGAGACCAGTGTATGTAACAGTGGTATATGGCCCTGTATTATTAAGTCTAGGGGGAGGCATGCACCACAACTAACCTAGGCTGTTACAACTTGTGGGGGTATCAGGGGTAAGCTGCCTTAAGGTATCTGGATGCACATTACCATACAATCCACCTTGGGTAAATGCAGGCCTACTACCTCCTGCCATACGGGTTGTTCTGTTTGTCAGTGTGATTGTGATGGTGTCAGTTATGCCTTGTTATGTAACAGTTACATCCCATTGTGTCACGTGAGGTCTTTACCCCCTAGGGATTATGTACAGAGTGTAGATAGAGGCTGCTGAACTAAACATCTGCATTACTTACTGTTGGTTGTTTGGCATCCTGTGGCCCAGTCTGTCTTTACTATTGTACTACTTGAAGGCCTCGGCCTGGGCAGCTACATATGTCAACCTTTCCAGACTACTGTATGAGTATAACTGTTTCACAGTTGCATTACTCTGTTTATATGGATGTCAGTGTCTAAACAGCTATATGACATGGCATATGCAACTTTAATAGTACACAAATAAAGCTTTCCCATGTATGCAGACCAGTGTGTGGTTTTATATCCTATGACCTCTCTGTGGATATATGTTGCAGTCAAAAATTGGCATTTGTATGGGTGGCTCATACAGTGTCCATTTGGTAAGGTGGTAACTGTAGGCATATGGCTGTTCCATATTGTGTGCACCTTCTACATATGTATATTCCTATACATATCTCAGCATGTGTATGTGGAGTTACATAATATCTATCTATCTATCTATATATATATATATATATATATATATATATATATATATATATATATATATATATCTGTATCTATATGTGTCTGTGTATATGTATGCTAGGGATGTTGATTGCTTCCACATTGTACATTGCCTACGGGACCCAGACTGTACTGCATGATATGTTACTGATACCAGCCTGACATCATACAGGTGGGATGGAGTACTGTTAACATCTTGTGCCCATGTCGTGTCAGGTCCTGGTTATGGGATCTGCAACAGTTGGTAGTATATTTCAGGGCAGACGTGTTTGGCTGTGGGGGGAGATACCTATTCTTACAAGACATATGCTGTCTGGGGCCTCTCAACCCCATTAATGGTGCATGTGGACATATATGTTGTTGTTATGTTCCAATTTTATCTACAGATGTATGTCCGTATATACCTATATAGATATATATCTGCTTACATATATATAACTTGCTGTATATATATATATATATATATATATATATATATATATATATATATATATATATATATATATATATATATATATATATATATATATACATATAGATGTAGACATATATATCTACAGATGTATGCATATACATGTGTATATATATATATATATATATATATATATATATATATATATATTTATCTCTCTCTATATATGTATATATATATATATATATATATATATATATATATATATATATATATATATGTCTGTGTGTGTATATATATCTACATATATAGATATGTTATATCTATTTAAATATTAATATATATACACACACACACACACACACACACACACACACACACACACACACACACACACACACATCTACATGTTGGAATACATTCCCTGTACTGTTGAATGACTGGGCTGGATGATATGTTTGTGAAAACATTAGGGACATGTATATCCGTCATGGCTTTGTGGTACATCACTTTTGCTATGGTGTGCAGGGTCCTGGGTTTGAGCCTTGCATAGTCTGATTATTTTGTTGCTGGGCAGAACAAGGGCCATTGGATAGAGAGGGGTTAAGACACTCTTAAGCAGCTGTAAGCAGGTTTTCGCGGGTTTGCATGGAAGTAAGCACTGCTAACTTCTGGTTACAGTTTCTTATACTCACTTAGCTTCGACATTGCTTAACCTGTGTTGACATTGCTTACCCCCATGTAAACAGGCTTAAACCCACTTGCTACTGCTTAAAAGTGCTTACTCCTGTTTACCCCCATGCTAATTTCTTTAAAAGAAAAGAAAAAATGGTTGTAGGAAAGCGGTGAAAAAGGGGCACAAAGAGGAAAAGACAGTAGGAAAAATAGCTAGGGATGTGCAGGAAGGGTGTAGGGAAGGTCCATAGCTGCCAATTTCTTTTACAGCAACAGCTGTGCATATACACTGAGTTTGGAGGTAGATTTGGGCATTCAGACCTCTGGGAGAGGGGTGAGGCCAGCAATAATAAGTTGTGATGCCAATTAGACCAGATTACATGTATCCAGTGGAGACGTGTGCGAAATGGACAGCTAAGTATGGGGTGAGATTTTATTTTTGCGAACAGATTGCCCTTTATTTTTTTTTCAGGTGAGAGTGGGATGTTGGGGAGGGATAGTAGGTATATTTGGGGAGGTGGGTTGGGTAGGTTAACAGACAAGACAAATAAGATGCATACAGGGTTGGTATATGACACATATGGGTGGGTAAACACCTTGATGGGGAGGGGTGTTGGGAGATCAGAAGCCCATGAGCCCCCTAGTGGAAACAGTGGGACTGAGGTCCCCACCCATGGGCAGTCACCACTGCATGTTCACAGCCCCAAAGGTGGCTGTGCTGGGGGCTGAGTCACAGAGCCAGGCTGATCCTCTAGTCATGACACATGGCCCTTGAGCTGGTGTAGCAAATCACCAAACTGCTGGTTGAGCTTGCTATGCACCACAACCCAGACCTGGCAACGGATGACAGGTTCCTGTCTGCGCCCACTCCCGGGGGGGGTGAGCCCCATCCCCTGAGGCAGTTCCACCTGAAGGTGGTGCAGGACCAACAGACAAGGAGGTCCCGGGTTCGGCCCCAGACATGCTGGTACCCGGTGCCATGGCCAGCTGAGGTGGGTCAGGTGGGTCCACTGGGACCAGCCTTCCCAAACATGCTATAGTGTTTAGATTTTATCATCATATGTGGGTTAGTAATAGTCAACACATTCCAGGGTTATGAATAACAGCATGCATAGATATTCCCATTAACCCAGACACCAGATACAGAACAGTTGCATAGCAAACGGAACACATGCATATATGGGACTCAAGTGGTAATGACAACAGCATGCAGGTACATTGATGGCGCCATGCCACCAATGTTGGAATAATTCAATATAGCACATGCATGGAAACAAATTTAAATATTTATCAACCAATAGGACATAATTAGAACAGTGGAGTCGTTGCATACCAGTTGAGGTGGGTACGTAGTTTATTGTAGGAGATATGGTGGGGGGGTGGTACTTAGAAACTAGTATATTCCTGTAGTCCACATTACTTTCCTAGTCAGTGCTGTTATCTGTACCTTACAAGTCTTACTACACTACCCTATAGCCTTAGTTTGGACAGTGATATGGCTGTCACCATCGTTATACATGAACTGGTTTTACCTGCAGTATACACCTCTTACCTTGTATACCTGTGGAGGAAATGTTTGTCAGCACTAACTAACTGTTTCTACACATACTCCCAGATTCTGGGATGATGTTGTGCACATAGCTGTCCATCTCTTTCTGCACATACTCTGGCCATGTCTTGACCACATGCAGGTGTACCGAGACATATCTAGACTACTGCCCTCTTCAACCTTTAGTGATTTACTACACACATGTATACATGCTTTCCTTCACAGTTATATTATGTAGCACAGTGTGGGTGACAGTGATCAGTGATACTTTATTATTCAGAGCAAATGCAACACTCACAATTCCATACAATACCAGAGTAAACAGTCCCAGTACAGGGTATCAAGGTTTTTATTTCCCAGCACAGTGTTTGTATCCAATGTACCTGTGGGAGAAATGTTTGTTAGCACTACCTGAATGTTGCCACACAAAGTTCCAGATTACACATTAGTATTATGCACATACATCTCACTCTGTTACTGTACACACTCTGGCCACAGCTTGACAACATGGGGGTGTAAATGGGACATACATGGCTTCTTACTCACATAAGGTTTTGGGGGGGCTGCTAGTGTGCCAGCTTTGTTCTCATAGATGTGTGTCAATCAGTTGTATTTCCTGTTTGCTGCCTATATGTCTTAGATCATCCCACTGATTTTCCAGGGGGACAGGTTGACAGCCAACAGATATGGGCCACTTTACTGGACATTCTTGACATATCTGTACAGTTGTAGGGTATGATTCTGTATGCAGACTACTACCACTGCCAGGATTCGAACCATAGCTGTGTGTGCTAAAAATACAACAGTTTACATCTCAGTTGCATGTGCTATTTGGGTTTTGTTGTCTGCCTTTTCTCTGTTTTCTGTCTATGTGTCTATCAGTTGTACTAAATGGCCTCTGGGGTTTACACCAGTCATATACAGGCATGCCTACACATTCTATTTATGGTGCATGGTGTGGGCAACAGTGCTTAATACAACAGTACTATTACGTGACTGCAAATCTACATTACCATATGATACCAGAGTATACACATGCAGTCCAGCAGTTATATCTTTATTGTCAGGCTATTACGCTTTTATTTACATACAATCTATATGAGACTCTTCCTGCCATATTCTCCGGTGTATGGAGTACTTGCCTTAAACAATACATGTTTTATACAGGCAATTAATTTACTAATACTTTTAGATTTATTTCCTATGACAGTACATGCAAGAGCATTACTGACCTGCCTCGCGTCACAACCTCTCCAGGTGATTTCCATGGCCTCCTGGTTCGCAGCCTGCTCACTTGCAGCTGTGGAAGACATAAAAGGAATATTTAGCCATACCGATCCATGATATACATGAGCTGGCAATTATTACACACATATTGGAGTGATACTTACACACAGCTGGGACATCCCCTGCTGTTCTAGCCTCTTGGATCCACTGCTCCAAGAGGTCCCCCTTATGCTGCTTGAGGTTGGCATAGTGATGCCTGACCTGCTCACCAGTTCGGGGTATGCCAGTGGCACTGATGAGGTCACAGGCAAGATGGTCCCAGGCTTCCGCCTTGTATGGGGAACCCTGGTACTGGCCCTGCAGCAGTCTCTGCTCATGGTCTTTCATAAGGAGTCCTGCCATGACTCTGGACTCCTGGATGCACCAGCGCTGTGGCCAGAAGTGCACACCTTCTCCCCTTACTGCCATTGTGCCTGCAAGAGGAAGCTACAACCAGTTATGAGATGTATTCCCACCTGTTTGGTTTAAGTAGGGCCAATTTCCCACACTTTACCGTGGTTGGTCAGTTTTGAAAACGCTAGGCTATGGGCAAACCTGCTTACCTAAGTTTTGCATTGTTTAAAGGGGTATACCACTGGGCACAATGAGTTAGCTGGCCTACACATTGCTAACACCTCCTAAGCTGGTCTGTGCAGACTTTGCATTATATTTTGTTTTTGGCATTGATTTCTTATTCATTACATCTTATATATCTGCCTGATATCCATGATTCATGTGTATGCACACTCTTTGGGGTCCTTGTGTTTTATTGGGGACTTCAACACTTTATTACAATTACACCTCACTTCTGGGCTTGCTGCTGTACTCCAATTCACATATTTATGTTCTGTAGTGGGTTATGGAACATATGACTGTATGCTGATTCCTTTCACAGGTTCAGTTTGATTTTACTATACTGAGGACTTGTTTGGTGATACTTCATTCTTCTGTACTGCTGCGATGGCTTAGTGGTTAGCTACTATGACTGTAGTATACAGGATCCTGGGTTCAAGACCTGCCAGGCTGTTTATTTTGTTGCTGGGCAGAACAACGGCCATTGGATACAGAGTGATTAAGGCACTTTTGAGCAGTTATAAGTGGGTCTGAGCAGGTTTGCGTGAGGGTAAGCAATGTTAACCTCCGGTTAAATATGCTTACAGAGAGTTAGCTTCAACATTGCTTAACCTGTGTGTGCATTGCTTAACCCTGTACAAACAGACTTAAACTCACTTACTAGTGCTTAAATATGCTTACTGCTGCTTATTGGTGCTTACACTTGCTTGCTGGTGCTTACTCCTGCTTAGAATTGCACTGATTTAGAGAGTTATATCTAATGGTTCTTGGGAAGGTGGGGGATTTGGAAGCTGTATGGAGTTGTCATTCATTACACATTTTACCTTCCATTTATATCCATGATTCCTGTGTACATATTCTGTAAGGGGCACCTCACATGCGGATTTAATGTAGTACTCCAGTTCACAAATATATGTTATTTAGTGGGTTATGCAACTAAAATATTGGTCATAACGTGATTTGCCATGGAAAATGGAGTGTGCTGCAGTGGGGCTCAAACTGGGAATGTCTGCTCATAAGTCAAATGGTCTGTCCAATACACTATTGCTATACTGCTTCATTTGCATATATCTTCCTTGTTATCCTCTTCAGCCATTTAAGCTGCATTAACCGTAGCTAAGCGATGGGCACACCCATGCACCTACAGTTAGCTTTAATTGGTTTCTTAATTAAAAAAAGGGTTTGTTCATTTTATTTGTATTTACTATTGCTGTTGTACATGTGGGGGAATGTTGCTGGGAATATGCAGACACCTATGAGCAGTCTCACTCATTTCTTTGGCCTTTCTGCTCTTCTTCATTGCAGGAGGCATGTATATTCTGAGACCGTTGCTGTCAGATATGCCCCATACACTCTTACACATTCTGTGTAAGATTAGGAGCTCAGGCAGCGCACCTTCATTAATATGCATGGTGTGCTGCCATCCTGCTCCTAAACGGCCGCTTCTGTGCAGGACTAAGCTAGTCCTGCATGGAGAATAGTAAATCCAGGTGTGTATCTTTTTGAAATTGACAGTGTCTCTTTAATGTCTACAGCATTATGCCATATTTGTGCACAGGTGAGCAACACACAAACAAGACAGGAAACCCAACATGCATTATTATTGTAAAAACTCTTTATTAATTTTTATCATTAAAAGAAAAATGCAAGACTTGAACCATGAGCTACATATCCTATGTGCTTCATCGTGTTTACCAGTTGTGCTACACACATTTGATTCACAGCTCTAAGTTATGCTGTACTTATCATAGAAGCAACTTCCATTCATTTTAAAATAATTATATGTTTCACCATATTTGTGCTAAGCCACCTGCCATGCAAATATTAATATAAACAATATAAAATACATTTTAGGATATGTTACAGATTTTTGAACAACTCTGGAATTGAGCTATTATACTACTGAACTTACAAAATACACTATGGTTGCCATCTCTTTCACACATGAAAAAAAAACTTTGCAGGAGAAAAGCAAATCATGTGCATACAAGCAATTTCCATTTCCTCCACAGTATTAACAATACAGATACACTTGCATACTGTCATATGTCTGTACATGTGTGGCTTATATATTTAGTCCAATGACTGATCACATAACCATTTATGACTGTGTTTGCACCATTGCAGTTCTGTTTTCTCTTTCTGTTGTGTTTATTCCTCTCTTATCTATGCTGTGCTCTCAGACATGGAGTCTATAGTGCATTTTGTATCATTGTCCTTTAAATGTATGATCTAAATACATTACAGTGTAAAACATTTTTCTGCAAAGACAGGAGAGTATGGCTGTTAGTAGGATCATAGGAGGTTACTATGCTAATGGCCCCAGGGCCCTTGCAAGCCTAGCCAAGTACAACCCATCTTCTCAAGGGTTCAATAAGACACTAAAATCAGCACCTATCTCCCCTGTCCAAGAGGGACACAGATGGAACTGGTGGGGTGAATTTCCAGTTACCCATCCAACTGTCCAAATTGCACTTAAATAGGGCCAATAAGGGGCTTTATTTAACATGAATAGGAAGGTTGCTCCATAGATGGGCAATCTCTGTGAGACAAATCTGTCTCTCCAGCAAGTTCTGCTGATATCACATACCAGGTTAAGGTCCTTTGAACAACTGACCTATGTACCATTTGACTTGCAAATTTGCAGCATTTCCATCAAAGCTGGGTCAGAGATTGCTCTATATGCAAGACACATGTCGCCTCTGAGTAGTCTGTATGACACAAAATAAAGTGAGAATGATGTCAGTCTGTCCATGTAAGACAGATCTTGAAGACCCTGAATTTTCTTTGAAAGAAACATTTGTAGTCTCTCCAATTGCTGCAGATGTTTGGAAAGGAACATACTGAATTGAGTGTTGTACTCTATTATTGGCCTGATGATGGAAGAGTACGGGGGGGGGGGTTAAAACCTCTTTTTTTCTTGAGGCAATGCCTTTACTTATGAAGTGAGCAATAGAAAATGCCATTCTTACCACTGTGGAGACATGGTGATCAAAGGTACAGTTGCTGTCAGCCAGTGTGCCCAGATCTCTCACCACTGAGTGTGTGCTTAGGGTATTGCTATTGATGTGGTGGTCTGAAGGAACATCACCCTTGCTGATGGGAATGAAATGCTTTTTTTTTTGCATTAAGTTTAAAACCATGACTTTGACACCAATCATTAGTCTGAACAAAAATGATAAATGAGTGCTGTTTAGTTCCATTTAAAAGCTTGTTAAAGTCACTTCTGCACTTTGGATGTGTATCCTCACTGACACACCCACTGTAAGGAAGGTTGTCTGAACTGCTGTTGCACATTCCTTCTCCCTCCTACTAATCATTGGCAGGTGTAATCCATTAGCAACTGACAGTGAGGTAGTACCTACACTGAGTTTGCACCTGTTACATGAGGTCAGATGTTTGGGATTCAGCAATTCTAATGAGTTCACATCTCATTTTCATCTTTATTGTGCTCAGAAGCCTGAATCTGCACGATACAAAGGTAACCATGTAGCTAGGGTACCTGAAGGTGAGGAGACTTGTGTGTTTGGAGAAAACAGAAGATTGCTATTTCTTTTGATTTATCTACAGAGAAGGCTTCTAATCTTGCTAAGGTATGATTGTATTTTTCAAGTGCATTCTAGATTTTGTAACATGTTAAAAGCAAATTATATATATGCAATAGAAACTGGAACTTTTATCTGTTAGCACTTCTTATAATTCACTGCTGCCTTAGGCATTTTAGTCAGGAATTTACATTTTTCAGATAGGTTATTAACTTCCATCATGAGTGTTATTGTTAAAATTGTTATTTTACAATATTCTGTGTTATTATAGGGGAAATGTAATGTACTATGTCAATGACATAGGTGTTATGCTTCTGAAATGGCCCAGGGCCACCTCCAGGGGAGTGATGGGCACAGTGAGAGGTGACTGGCAAGCATAATTTGAATTTTCTGTTGTAAATGTGTACACATTGTGAGAATTGTGTTGAAAGCATAGATACCAATTGAATTATATGGTATTCCTTGGTTTGCACAGACTTTCATTTGCTTGTTGTTTTGGGGAAGGGGAGCCAACAACCATTTGTTTGCTGCCACAACAAAATTTGTGTTTCAAGAGGTTTTCTCTTGAAAATGCAGAGCCATTCTGTTATTTCATTGAGAAACAATACATTACCAAAGTGGTATTCCTTGTTTTGGATGAAACATTGGTTTTAATAGCCGGTGTGTGTCTCCAGTACTTAATGTTGGAAAATATGTGTATATAAGCATGACTTTATTTATGTGATATGTATATGTTGTATGCTTCTCTGTTTTATGTCACAAAGAATTATGGCACCCAAACATACAAATCCATGTTACCTCCCATTCAGTGACTCTGCCTTTCTGTTTGCATGCCATGGGAATATGGCTGACAGAATGTAGATTTGGAACCAAATAGCCATTGATGTCAATGCAGTAGGGGGTTACATCTGGGAGGAGGCTGCTACCAAGCCACCACTGACACCAAATGAAGAGTTCCTGTCCACTGTCAGAGATCCAGATAGCTCAGTAGAAACTGCACAGCAACATGTGATTGATGTCAGAGCTGATGTGTCTGGGAGGACAACTATCTGCCAGAATGAGCTTTCAGGTAAGCTTACATATGACAGTTTTTAAGATTTGCTTGTGTAGTAAAATATAGAAAAAATAATTAATACTTCCTGTGGATTTTTTTAAGAACCTATTGATAAATTAATAGCACATTTGTTCATTACTCATGGGCTGTGGGTGGACATGTCATCCAAATTTCAGTTAAAAAGTATTCTTAATGGACATATGGGCAAAATCATGTATTCACTGTCCAAGTCTTACATTGCAGTCGTGATGTTTAATTTGTGTCCTTACCTTGCCTCCCTACCAAGTGTAGAGTTATCTGCACATGGTAAGCCAAAACCTTTTCTTTGATTATTGATGACTATTTGTCAGATGTATGTATTTATCTGTATGCGTGAGATGGGTGCAATGAGTGTGTGTATAGCTGTACTATGTGCAAGAGTGAACAGTGTTAATCATGTAAATTATTTTCAATATTGATTGCAGGTATTAATTTCATTCCTCTGTTTTGTTGTTTATTATCAGAGATGATCCTGACAGTGGAAGTGTAGGACTCTCACCACCTGATGTCAGAGTATCTGTAGACTCTGATGATGATGGTGACCAAACAGAGGCTTGGTTGGGGAGAGTGTAGAGGTTGAATCTGACACGGAGGTTGACATTCATCCAGTCCCTGTTTTGTTTGTCCCATCTGGATGAAATAGATGAACATGTATGGACTTTGTTCAAGAAGCTTTATTATATACAAACACATCAGGATTGAGGCAAATAACTTCAAATTAGATAAAGTTAAATACAAACTGACTATTTCTCTCATACATGCTCACTCTCTGGCTGCACTCTCAAAATGGCACTGAAGCTAGCACGTGCTTGCTATTTATATATGCATGCTCAGTCCTTGGAAATGCTTCTTAACGGTACAACATGCACACATATTCTATGCCCTGTATTTCCCTCAGAGACAGTCAGTAGGCTATGCATACCTATTCCATTAGGGTTGCAGATGTGGCACAGGCTTATGTGTATGACTGAATCCACTGTGTAGCCGATTCAATGGCTCGGGTGAATGACATGATGGAAGGGGCAGTTTCTGTGATGGAACATTTGCTGGGAGAGGGACAGCATCCAGGTTGGCGTAGGTCAGAATCATCATCTGATGTTAGCCAACATGGCTGAGTCTGATCATGCTTCCATAGTGGCACTACTTCCACTGCTTCATCAGTGATTGAGGTGACACACACAGACATGGTAGGCTATGGGGTCATGGTCCCGGGCATACTTGTGAGGAGAGCTCATCCACCAGACATCAGTCATGTTCAAGAAGCAGCAGCATGTCTAACTATGGGCATCAATGTACCTATGCGACTCCTGGCAGAGCCAGTTCTTGTGGTTAGGGGCAATGACGATGAACTGTTGACTGTACCTTGCACAGCTCACACCTATCTGACATACTAGGATGTAGAGATGCCACAGAGCTTGGCTGTGTTCTTGCAGGCACTCACACACATATTTCACCTTGCCTGCCCATAGACACACACTCATGCATATAACATGTACATGAGTCATTTATGAGGCTTCCAGCTCATTCTATCTCAGTGGCCATTTGAAAATGTATCCAAATATCTGCATGCCATTTTTTCTTACTCATACACTCACTACCTTTTATGTCAGCCTAGGCCTCCTGCTCTCCACAACACCCTGTGCAAATGATGATAAATGTGCCATATCCTTGATTATATATTTTGGATTCTGGGATACATAATTCTTTTGTCTGATGCTCATGGTGCAGAACTGACTGAGTGCTTAGTATATATGTGTTTGTAATCTGAAGGAGTGGATTTCAGAAGGAATCAAAGACACATACTACCAGTCCAAGCCAGTGATGCAGCAGATCACCTGTGCCAATGACTATTTCTCTGAGTGACTCTACACTTGTTTGAATTCCAGACGACAGTCTACTTTCTTCAAGTAATCCTGATGTAATCCTCAAAGTTCCAGTTGTTAAAGAATCCCCAGAGATTGTCCCTGTTGCTAAACCCAATCAAAGTTTTTATGTGACCAGATCGGGTAGAATTTCCAGACCCAGTCAGAAATATGCAGCAACTTGGACTTGAAGTCATTTGTTTTTAAAGGTTGATGTGATGTCTAGATTGTAAAATCTCTTGTTCTGCTATTGCATGTTAAACAAATCAAAGAGGGAGGATGTAGATCATTGTGTGTATTGTACCTAGTCAGCCACTGTAGCTAGATAGCATGTGCATAGTTTCATAGGTGTGTACTAGGCTAATGGCCCTGGAGCCTTTACAAGCCTAGCCCATAGGATTACCATGCATTGTGCCACCTGACCTTAGTTCCCAGTTTCTCTGTCAAGTAAAGCCACTGGAGTGATCGCCAGGGTGAATTTTCAATTTCCCATCCACTCATCAAGATTTCTCTTGAAGAGGGCCAGTGAGGTGCTCTGTTTGACATGTATGGAAAGTCTATTGCATAGCATGGGTAGTCTCTGGGTTATCAGCCTGTCCCTCCAGCATGTTCTGCTGATTGTGGTAATAAGGTTGGGGTCTCTGGACCGTGTGGTGCAGAGGGACTGGGATTTCTTTAGATGTAGCATTTCTAACACAGGTTGGTCAGACACATGGCTTTGTAAGCCAAGCAGAGATTGCCTCTAAGTAGGCAATATGAGACATAATAGTTGGAGTTTTTTGAGTCTGCCCATATAGGACAAATGTTTAAGGCCTAGGATCCTCTTTGTGAGGTACTTTTGTGGCCTCTCCAGTTGTTGCAGGTGCTTAGTGAGATACATGCCAAACAGGGCACTGTACTCAATGATTGGCCTAACGAGGGAATAATAGACGGAGACAATGACTTCTTTCTTCCTGGATGCAAAACCCTTAGTAATGAAATGTGCCACATAGAAGGACTTTCTGACCACAGTGACAATGTGGTGGTCAAAAGAGAGGTTGCTCTCAACCTGTGTTCCCAGATCTCTTATAATGCCTTCTGTGTTCAGTGGACTACCATGGATGTGGTAATTCATGGGAACTTGTTTTTTCCCAAAGGGGATGATGACACATTTTTTGGCATTGAGCTTAAGGCCATGGTTCTGACACCAGTCGCTGGTCTCAGTGAGGCCTTTCTGTTGGATGTCAACATCACTTGGAGTTAATAATCACTCCCAACTTGCAATCATCTGTGAACCTTGTCAGACAGAGTCTCTTCATATTGGCATTGACTTCAGAGAAGTAGATACCAAACAGGAGAGGACCCAGGACTGAAACCTGTGGGACTCCACTTGTGACTGATCACCAGTCTGACTTGGAGTCAGCTATTTTTACACATTGGGTTCTATCTGTGAGCCAGTTTGCAACCCACCTAGTGATATAGGGGTTGACGCCTAGCTTAGTGAGTTTTCTATGACTCCTGAGTGGGGAATGTTATCAAAGGCCTTGGCCAGATCATGGTATGCTGTATGAACCACCTTGCCTTCATCCACAGCTTTGGTGACTGACTCAAAGAAGTTGACCAAGTTGAGCAGGCATGATCTACCCTTCACAAAACCAAACTGTGTGGGATCTAGAGTTTGGAGATTCCCTATATCCTTGTTTATTAGGTCCATTATGATGCGTTCCATAGCTTTTCATATCAGACACATCAGGCTAATGGTGTGATAGTTCCCAGGGTCTGTAGTCACTCTTCCTTTGTGCAGAGGGATGACTGTAGCAGTGTGCCATTCGGTAGGGACAAAGCCTGAGGTGAGGCTGTGATTGAAAAGGTCACAAAGGTGAGGTACTAGTTCACATGTAGAACACAGCCAGGGATATTGTCAGGTCCCATAGAAGCTGTATTCTTTGCCTTGGATAGTGCTGTTTTAACCTGTACAGCAGTAATACTGGATGCCTGGCAGTCAACTGGTATTGTGACTGGTCCTTTGGGGAGGTAAAGTTGGCACTGAATCTGTCAGCCAGTATATTGGCAATATCTGTTGGCTTGGTATAGGAGGTACCATTGTGCAGTAGCTCAGAGCAAATCTGGCTATTGCCGTGGAGATTCTTTACATAACTAAGGAAGGCCTTGTGGCTGTCTTTACTATCTGCTGCAATTCTGATTTCATAGCTAGCTTTAGAGGATTTGATGAGGGATCTCAACTTTTTGTTGAGGCTGATAAGGGAGTTTTTTCCAGTCTTGGGACTCCAGCTTATTCTGCATCAGTTTCCTCCTTCTGTTGTAAAGTTTGTTTATAGCAGGGGACCACCAGACTGGCTTCCTTTTTTTGGAGGAGAGCATCTTGGTTCTATTGGGTATGGTGAGATCCATGCATTTGTGTATGTGTTTATACAGTGCATTGGTGTATTATTCGGCAGTCATGCAACTATTCTCAATTTGCATGGGTGATGTGAAGTTAGCCACCTCTGTTTATAGGAGCCCAAAGTTAGCTTTGGAGAAGTTTTTCATGGTGGTACCTTTGCAGGGGGTGGGCGGGGGTGGGATGTGGATTTCCATGGTGATTAATTTGTGGTCGGATCTAACCAGGGAGGAGTTAACTATTGGTGTAGAGCAATGGTCGCCCATGTTAGTAATGACCAGGTCAAGGATGTTGCTACTTCTAGTGGGGGTAAGAACGAGCTGGTCCAGGGTATTGGAATTAATGAATTCCAGGAAACACTGGAAAAGTGCATTGGTACATGAGTAGTTTTCCCAGTTAATGGAGGGGTTGTTGAAGTCACCCAGTATGACAGTGTTAGGTTGGATCCTAATATTCTCCAGGGTGCTTAGGAATGTGGAGTGTGAGTCTTTGGACATGGTTGGGGACCTGTAGCAGTCTATGACCTGAATCGCTGTCTTACCCAATGTTAGCTGCACCTGAAGTATCTCAGATCCATTATGTTGGGCTACCAGTCTGGAGGTGTGCGCATCATTTATGAATATGGAAATGCCACCACCTTTGAGCTTTGGTCCATGTTCTGGGTCCGAAAAGTGTGGAATGAGTTATAGCCTGGTAGTGCAGGGGTGCTTTCTGCTGCCTTGAACCAGGTCATTGTTATGGCAAAAATGTCAATGTTCTCCATTTAAAGGAGTGCTTCGAGTGAATGCATTTTGAGATTTCGACTTCTAGCGTTGAGCAGAATGACCCTCAGATTGCATTTGTTTGTAGCTGTTACAGTGGTAATTTGGTCTTTGGAGCACCACCTAAAAAGGCACTATAGGGGTGGCAAGAGCCTTGGCAAGTATCCGGAAGCCCAGGGGTGACAGATGCAGGCCATCTCTGGCAAAGCATTGAGGTCTGTCAGTCATGTCATACCAGGCAGACAGATACTAGATCCCCTTAGAATGACACCATAAACTTAGCCAATTGCTGAAATCAATAATTTTTTGCTTGTACTGTGGTATCATTTTGAGTAATGGTAGGATGCTGCTCAGGGTTAGGGTCATACCTGCCAGGAGTACATAATCCATGTCTCTTTTCATGTAGTCCAGGGAGGTACATTTCAGGTCATTCACACCTACATGTACAATGAAAGAGTCATATTTGTACCTGCTGTTGACTGACCTGAGTGCTTGCGTTATGTGGCGGATCCTGGTGCCTGACAGGCAGCTGACTGTTTCATAGTTTCATAGTTTCATAGTATAGTACTAGGCTATCTGCCCTAGGGCATTTATAAGCCTAGCCAAAGTGTATGTGGCTTTTGCTACCCCATGTAATGATACAAAAGTGTACAATTTAAATTAAATTTAGTTTACTGTGCCTCTATCTAGCAATGACACAGAGATGACCCCCGGGGTAAACCTACGATCACCCATCCATTCGTCCAGATTTCTCTTGAAGAGAGTCAGTGAGGGGCTCCGCCTAACATGGACAGGTATCCTGTTCCAGAGTGCGGGAAGCCCCTGGGTTATGAATCTGTCCCTCCAGCATGTCCTATTCATATTTGTGCTGAGGTTTAGATCTTTAGCTCTCGTGGCTCTGATGGATTTGGATTTTTTGAGGTGGAGCATGTCCATTAATTCTGAATTGGACATGGCCTTGTACGTCAGGCACAGATCACCTCTAAGCAGGCGGTATGCTACTGAATAGAGCTGGAGCTTTTTCAGTCTGGCACCATATGACATATGCTGGAGATCCTTGATCCTCTTGGTAATGTACTTTTGGGGTCTCTCCAGCTGCTGCAGGTGCCGGGTGAGGTACATACCAAATGGGGCATTGTACTCAATCATAGGCCTGATAAGGGAGGAATATAAGGGTACAATGACATCCTTTGATCTGGATGTGAATCCCTTCATGATAAGATGGGCAAGGTAGAAGGTCTTTCTAACCACTTTGGCGATGTGGGTGTCAAATGAGAGGTCACTGTCAACTTGTCCCCAGGTCTCTGATTACTTTTTCCATACTTAATGGATTACCACCTATGTGGTAATTTGTGCGTGCTTTGTTTTTTCCAAAGGGGATGACTATACATTTTTTGGCATTTAGTTTAAGGCCATGACTCTGGCACCAGTCGTCTGTTTCTGTGAGGCCCTTCTGGAGGATGCATGTGTCAACTGTTGTGCCGATTATGGCACCTAGTTTGCAGTCGTCTGCGAACTTTGTCAGCCACAACCCCCCTATGTTTGCCTGCACATCTGAGAAATAAATGCTGAACAAGAGGGGTCCCAAGACAGAGCCCTGTGGGACTCCACTTGTGACTGTCTTAGAGTCTGACATAGCTCCAGCTATTCTGACTTTGTGTGTTCTGTCCTTTAGCCAGTTTGCAACCCATCTTATGACAAACGGGTTTACATTTAAGCTGTTGAGCTTGTCTATGATGCCTGAGTAGGGTATTGTGTTGAAGGCTTTAGCCAGATCCAAGTAGGCTGTATCAACTGCTTTGCCTTCATTGATGGCTCTAGTGACTGTTTCAAAAAAGTCCACCAGGTTTAAAAGACAGGATCTGCCTTTTACAAAGCTGAAATGGGTAGGGTCAATTGTCTGTAGCTCCCCGATGTCTTTGTTTCTGAGTTCCATAATGATCCTTTCCATAGCTTTGCAGACCAGGCTGGTCAAGCTTATGGGGTGGTAGTTTCCAGGGTCTGTAGAGGTGCCACCTTTGTGGAGTGGGACCACTGTAGCTGTACGCCAGTGTTCAGGGAAGTGTCCTGTAGCAAGGCTAAGATTAAACAGCATTCTTATGTGTGGGTTTAGCTCCTCTAGGAGTTCATGTAGCACGCAACCTGGGACACCGTCAGGTCCCATAGATGCTGTATTTTTAGCTTTGCTGAGGGCAGCTCTCACCTGGACAGCTGAGATTTCAGGGAGTTTGCATTCAGCTGAGATATTTATTTTGTCTTTTGGGGGAGAGGGAGGGGAGAAATTTGCACTGAACCTGTCTGCCAGTATGTTGGCAATATCTGTGGGTTCAGTGTATTTTTTGTCATTATGAACTAACTCTGCGCATATCTGACGGTTTCCACCCAGGTTTCTAACATAACTGAAGAAGGCCTTGTGATTATCTTTAGTGTCTTTAGCGATTTTTCTCTCGAAGTTGGCCTTTGATGATTTTATTAGCGAACGTAGTTTTTTGCTAGTGCTGATCAGGGATGCCTTCCCTTTATGGGATTTTGCTCTGTCTTGCAGTAGCTTCCTTCTCTTGTTATAAAGTTTGTTTATGGCTGGGGTCCACCAGATAGGATGCCTGCCTTTGGTGGAAAGCGTCTTGGTTTTATTTGGGATTGCATGATTCATGCATTCTTGGAGATGCCCGTAGAAAGCATTTGTGAAGGATTCAGAAGTGTGGGATGTGGTTTCCACTGGCCCAGGGGGCTTGAAGGATACCATTTCAGTCCTAAGTAGTGTAAAGTCAGCTTTTGAGAAGTTTCTCACTGTGGTCTTTTGTGCTGGGGGTGGAGGTGGGATATGAATATCTAGGGTTATTAGTTTATGGTCTGATCTCACTAGTGAAGGGTATACTTCCGGTGTTGAGCATTTTGTCCCCATGTTTGTGATGATCAGGTCAAGTATATTATTTCCCTTGTGGGGGAGGTGACTAGCTGTTCCATCGCATTTGAGTTGATGAATTCCAGGAACCTTTGGGCTAGGGTGTTGGGGCGTGAGTAATGCACCCAGTCTATGTTTGGGTAGTTGAAGTCTCCCAATATGATGGTATTTGGTGAGACATTCATATCCTCCAGTGTCTTCAGGAAGGCTGAATGGAGTTCCTGAGATTGCGAGGGTGGTCTGTAGCATGCTACAAGTTGTATAGCAGTTTTGCCTATGGTTAGTTGCACATGGATGGTCTCAGATGCTTTGTGCGTTGCCACTAACCTGGAAGTGTGGGTGTCTTTAATGAATATGGACACCCCCCCTCCTTTTGTGGTTCGGCCCAGGTTTTGGGGCTGAAATGCATGATATGAGGTATAACCTGGTAGAGCTGGGGTGCTCTCATGAGCCTTGAACCAGGTTTCAGTTACTGCACAGGCATTGATGCTCTCCATACTGAGGAGTGCTTCGAGAGCCTGCATCTTGAGATTTAAACTTCTGGAGTTGAGCAGCATTACCCTTAGTTTTTTTCCGTTATTGTTTTCTAAGGTGGTGAGTTTGTCTTTTGAGCCTTGCCTAAAAAAGGCACTATGGGGGTGGCAAGAGCCTTAGCCAATATCCGGAAGCTCAGTGGTGACAGGTGCAAGCCATCCCTTGGGAAGCAGCGTGGCTTGTCCAGCATGTCATCCCAAGCAGATAGACATTGGATCCCCCTAGAATGACACCAGTAATTGAGCCAATTATTAAAGCTGATCATCTTATCTTTGTATTGTGGCATCATTCTTGGTAAGGTCAAGATGCTGCTCAGGGTCAGAGTCATACCGGCCTGGGCTACATAATCAGAGAGCTCCTCTATGTCTCTTTTCATGTAGTCCAAGGAGATACGTCTCAGGTCATTCACGCCGGCATGGAGAATGATGGAGTCATATTTATACTTGCTTTGGAGTGACCTGAGTGCTTGTGTTATGTGGCGGATCCTAGCTCCCGACAGGCAGCTCACCATTACCCTCTCTTTGTTCAGCCTGGTAAGCGGGACGTCAGTGTGTCTGACTATAGAGTCACCTATTACTAGTGTATCAGGCATGGTGTTTCACCTTAAGGGCTGTGATTGTTTGGCACACTGACTTTGTGTACAATGTGTTGCTTGTGCAGAGTTTTGAGGTGGGGTTTTCTTGGATGTCTGCTTTGGGAGCCTCTGTTATTTTGGTTAGTTTTTTATTAGAGCCTGCAAGTATGTCTTTGTGTTACTATGTGTTTGGTTTGCAGTTTTGGTTGGTTTATGTGAGACTGGGTTTGTTGTGTGTGTGGTTACCTTCTCCTCCTGTCTGGTCTTGCTAGTCCTGTGTTAAGAGAGTTCATCCTCCAGTTTGGCTATATAGTTGCATCTCTCACATGTGTTTGTGTTTGTTGGGAGGAGGAGAGGGTTGTCTGTGTACATGAGACAATTGTTACATTGTCTCAGGATTCCCAGATTAACCAGCTAAACTGGAGAGGACATCAGTAATATACCACTCGACATGCCAGAATAGTATAAGGGGGTGATATGTAACTGGGTCAGAGAGAGGACTTTGAAGGGAAGTGGGTATTAGCATGGGTTGTAGGTGGATGCAGTGCTTACGTTAGTTTAAGGGTGCTTCACTTAAAGGAAAGGTTTTAGGAGCAAGTGCTAGGCTTATGATAAAGCGAATAGACTGATTTTGTTGAAAGTAGAGCTTTCTTAAGGGGAAAATTGAAGTGCAGACTTGGCGGAGCCAGGAATAGTTTAAGCCTCTTTAACCGGCGCTGCGCTATGCACACAATCGTGCAAAGCTGTGCAAACGCGGATTTTAAACAGGGAACTTCAAAAGAGCTGGAAATGGTCCAAAACGACCAATTACTACAAGCTCTTGTGCTGAGGTCACTCCTTCAGGGACAGATAGGCTGCTCAACCTAGTAAGTGGGACATCAGTGTGCCTCACTATCGAGTCACCTATGACTAGTGTGTTGGGCATGCTGTCTTGCCTTAGAGGCTTTGGTTGAGTGGCACACTGTTTAGGAGAGTTATGTGTCTCATGATTGGTGTTGTGTTGTGGTGGTCGAGTGCATTTCTGCCTTGGAGATCTCTGCTGTTTGGGTAGATTTTTATTGAGGGCCTCCACAAAGGTGGATGTGTGGTTTGTGGTTTTATGTGAAGGCAGTGCTGGTGTGTGTTCTGGAGGGCTATGTGTTCCATGTGGTGTGATGCAAGTGTTGACCTTCTCCTCTTGACCAGCTATTCCAGTCTTGGCTGGAGAGTGCGTGGCTTCCAATTTGGATATATATATATATATATATATATATATATATATATATATATATATATATATAAGTGCATCTCTCACAAGTCTGAGGGTTGGGAGGTTAAGAGGAGAGGGTTGTCAGTGTACATGAGGAAGTTGCTACATTGCCTCAGAATGTCCAAGTTCACCAGGTTAATAGGAGAAAGCACAGGCAACTGACCTTTAGACATGCCTGGAGGGGTGGGCATTAATATTACATACTGGAGCTGTTTCCTTATAGAACTTTTAGTGCTGGTAGCACTTTTTGTGCTACAATAATTGCTACAAGAATTCTGGTAAAGTGCTAGACTAATAAGGTAGTAAAAGAGCAGGAGAGGAGAGATCTAGCAGATATAAAGGAAAAATTGAAGAACAGACTTTGGCACTGCTCAGAAGCTTACAAACAGTCCTGGATACAGCAAATATGTATCTGGACTAGACTAGTTACAGGAAAGGTGGGAAACAAGCGCAGACATGGGCTTTTAAACCAGAAAGTTGAAAGAGATGGAAAAACTACCCAAACAGCCAATAAACTACAATTTCTGGGCCAGAAACCACTCTTCTTGTGGTAGATGGGCGACCTAGTGCTTACCACTCCCACTGATAAGCTAGAAGGCTTCCCTCCAACACAGAAAGGCTTGGGGGATCAGAAACTTACATACAGTCCTGGATACAGCAAATCTGTATCTGGACTAGACTAGTTATAGGAAAGGCCAGACAAGCTCAAATGCGGGCTTTTAAACCATATAAGTTACTGAGCACATGCAAGATTAGTGCCATTTTGTATAGTCAGCCAGAGTGAATGCAGGCATGACTAGAGATGCACATGCAAGTGTGTTTGAAGTAACAAGTCAGTCAGTTAGCTTCTGAAGTTTGAAATATGTTTTAGTTACAACTCCTGATGTGTTTATATACAATAAATGACTTGAAGAAATACCCAGCCTCACTGTGTCATTTGATAGATGAGACATGCAGCACAATATTCATAGGTTGATAGGTTGGTACTAGGCTATCGGCTCTAGGGCCTATACAAGCCTAGCCATAACAGTTCCCTGGCTATTTCTTCCCACACTATTTACTTCCCTGGACTCCTGTCTAGCAGGGTGACTGACATGATCCCCGGGTTGAATTTCCTTTCTCCTATCCAATCCTCAAGGTTCCTTTTGTAGAGGGTCAAGGAGGTGCTCTGCTTGACATGTATGGGCAGTCTATTCCAGAGTCTGGGAAGTCTCTGGGTCAAGAACCTACCCTCTAGCATGTTTTGTTTATTGTGATGACAAGGTTTAGATGCCTGGAGCATGTAGCTCTGAGGGATTTGGATTTCATTAAGTGTAGCATGTCCAACAGCTCTGGGTTTGACATAGCCTTGTATGTTAAGCAGAGTTCGCCTCTGAGTAGACGGTATACAACAGAGTATAGCTGGAGTTTTTAAGGTCGTTAGCATAGGGCATCTGCTTTAGGCCTGTGATTCTTTTTAGTGAGGTATTTCTGCGGCCTTTCCAATTGTTTCAGATGTCTTGAGAGGTACATACCAAATGGGGCATTGTATTCTATAATGGGTCAAATGAGGGATGAGAACAGTGGGACAATGACCTCCTTTTTTCTGGATGAAAAGCCCTTAGTGATGAGGTGAGCCACATATAAGGATTTTCTGACTGTTGTGGCGATGTGGTTATTGAAATTGAGACCACTGTCCACCTGTGTCCCTAAGTCAGTTATCACACTTTCGGTGTTTAGTGCACTGCCACCTATGTGGTAATTCACGGGTACATGTTTTTTTCCCAAAGGGGATAACTATACATTTCTTGGCATTGAGCTTGAGCCCATGACTCTGGCAGCAAGCATCTGTTTCTGTAAGGCCCTTTTGTAGAGTATCCACATCATTTGGGGATTCAGTAATGGTTCCCAGTTTGCAGTCATCTGTGAACTTTGTTAGCCAGAGTCCCTTGGTGTTGACTTGTACTTCAGAGAAGTAGATGCCAAACAACAGCGGTCCCAGGACTGAACCCTGAGGTACTCCACTTGTCACTTGTCTGGAGCTGGATTTGGAGTCAGCTACTTTTACAGTGTGGGTTCTGTCAGTAAGCCAGTTGGCAACCCATCAAGTGATGTAGGGATTAATGCCCAACTTAGTAAGTTTATCTATGATTCCAAAGTGGGGGATAGTGTCAAAGACCTTGGCGAGGTCCAGACAGGCTATGTGGCTGCCTTATCCTCATCCATGGCTCTGGAGACCGATTCAAAGAAGTCAATCAGGTTCAGGAGACAAGATTGGCCCTTCACGAACCCAATCTGGGTGGGGGTCCAGTGTTTGGAGGTTGCCAATAATTTTGTTTATAAGTTCCATGATAATACGTTCCATGGCCTTGCAGATCAGGCTCATCAGACTGATGGGGCGATAGCTCCCGGAATCCAAGGTGGATCCTCCCTTGTGGAGTGGGATAACTGTAGCTGTGCGCCACTCAGTGGGCATGAAGCCTGCACTGAGGGTATGATTAAGCATGACACTTAGGTGAGGTGCCAGTTCATTTTGTAGTTCATGTAGTACACAGCCTGGGATGTCATCTGGTTCCATGGATGCTGTATTCTTAGCTTTGGAGAGTGTGTTTTTTACCTGTGTGGCCTTTATTATTGGAATCTGGCAATCTTCCGGTATTGAAATGGGCCGTTTAGGGGGTGAGAGGGGGTGAAGTTGGCACTAATAATTAATAATAAGTTGGCATGTCTCTCAAAGACACAGGCACCTGTAAATAGTTCATCTCCCAGGCTCCTTCTTGTTAATGTTTCATCTCCCAAGCCATTGCTTACACTTATCAAGGCTACCAGAACTTTTTAGAGATACTGGATACATGGCTAGGCTTAAAAAGTATACCAAGGTAAGTTACCATTACACCGGCAACAAAACCCAAGGAATGCCATCTATATATTCTATATATTTATACCAAGAATAAGTTGGGGCATGAAGCTCACCATCACTCACCAGCCTGTGGGTTTCCTTGTGTTTAACTATAGGCAGTTATATGATCTGCCCTAGTAGCATGCTGGGGAGGGAGAGGAGTGAATGGGTTAATTAATGAGTAAGATAGGCATAGTCATTGAGCATAGGAAAGGAGCTTTAGTTGTGCAAAAGTACAGGAGCCTGGGAGATGTATCATTTCACAGAACATAGGAGGGTGCTCACACCCAATTAAAAGAGAGCAGAATGATGCATCACTTCATTGCAAACTAAGTTAAAGCAAAGATATACATATAAATTAAAATTGAGAGATGCTTTAGATATTTATACAAAGCAAGTCCCAGTAGGAGGAGGAGAGTATGGCGTGGCAGCATACCTCTCAACCTGGAAACATCAAAAATCTGGACAAGGCCCATGAAAAATAGGTACATATCTGTACCCTGATTAACATATAATTTGCATACATAATTACGTAACATAACCCACTCCAATGGAATTGTGGTTTACCAACTTTCAAATGCAAACTGAAGAACAGGCAACCAAAATATGGCATCAGAGTCCCCCTGGAGCCATTCCAATGTCTCATTATTTGGTTATTTCACCCCATTTACCATAAACACTAATGTGTACATACTGCTTTACTTCTACAATGATTATTCATAGGATCATAGGAAGTTACTAGGCTAATGGCCCTAGGGCCCTATTAAGCCTAGCCAAGTTCTACCCTTATTTCCACTATCAGCACCTAATGCTAGTATCCAAGAGGGACACAGGTGGAACCCCCGGGATAAATTTATGGTTGCCATCTAATCATGCAGATTGCATTTGAAGAGGGCCAATGAGGTGCTCTGTTTGACATGAAGAGGGAGTCTGTATCAAAGGTGTGGTAACCTCTGGGAGACAAATCTGTCCCTCCAGCAGGTTCTATTAATGTCACATACCTCCCAACACTCAGACTTGCGAGAGATGCACTTATATATCCAAACTGGAAGCCATGCACTCTCCAGCCAAGACCAGAATAGCTGGTCAAGAGGAGAAGGTCAACACTTGCACCACACCACATTGAAAACATTGCCCTCCAGAACACACACCAGCACTGTCTTTGCATAAAAACACAAACCACACATCCACATTTGCAGAGGCTCTCAATAAAAATCTACCCAAATAGCAGAGACCTCAGTCACCACAACACAACACTAATTATGAGACACATAACTCTCCTAAACAGTGTGTCACTCAACCAAAGTCCCTAAGGCAAGACAGCATGCCCAACACACTAGTCATAGGTGATTCAATAGTGAGGCACACTGATGACTGGAGAATTTCTCCCCGGGCCTCCGCTGAAAACAGGCTCTATGGAACCTAGTCGGACATTCCCGGTCAACAAATGTTAAATAAAAAATAAAATAAATAAATGTCCCACTTACTAGGTTGAATAAGGAGAAAGTAACAGTCAGCTGTCTGTCAGGCACCAGGATCCGCCACATAACGCATGCACTCAGGTTCCTCAACAACAGGTACAAATATGACTCTGTTGTTGTACATACGGGTGTGAATGACCTGAAATATACCTCCCTGGACTACATGAAAAGAGACATGGATTATGTAGCCCAGGCGGGTATGACCCTAGCCCTGAGCTGCATCCTACCATCATTCAGAATGATACCTCAGTTTAAGCAGAAAATGATTGATTTCAATAATTGGCTAAGTTTATGGTGTCATTCTAAGGGGATCTAGTATCTGTCTGCCTGGGATGACATGATTGACAGATCTCAATGCTTTTCCAGAGATGGCCTGCATCTGTCACCCCTGGGCTTCCGGATACTTGCCAAGGCTCTTGCCACCCCTATAGTGCCTTTTATAGGTGGTGTTCCAAAGACCAAAATACCACCATAACAACTACAAACAATTTCAATCTGAGGGTCATGCTGCTCAATGCTAGAAGTCTAAATCTCAAAATGCACTCACTCGAAGCACTCCTTAAAATGGAAAACATTGACATTTGTGCTGTAACAGAGACCTGGTTCAAGGCAGCAGAAAGCACCCCTGCACTACCAGGCTATAACTCATTCCACACCTTTTGGCCCCAGAACTTGGACCAAAGCTCAAAGGCGGTGGTCTTTCCATATTCATAAAGGATGTGCACACCTCCAGACTGGTAGCCCAACATAATGCATCTGAGATACTTCAGGTGAAGCTAACATTATGTAAGACAGTGATTCAGGTCGAAGCATGCTATAGGTCCCCAACCATGCCAGAAGACTCACACTCCACATTCCTAAGCACCCTGGAGAATATTAGGGTCCAACCTAACACTCTCATACTAGGTGACTTCAACTACCGCTCCATTAACTGGGAAAAGTACTCATGTACCAATACACTTCTCCAATGTTTCCTAGAATTCATTAATTCCAATGCCCTAGACCAGCTCATTCTTACCCCCATAGGAGGTAGCAATATCCTTGACCTGATCATTACTAACATGGGCGACCATTGCTCTACACCAATAGTCAACTCCTCCCTGGTTAGATCCGACCACAAACTAATCACCTTGGAATCCACTCCCCCCCCCCCCCACAAAGGTAACCACCATGAAAAACTTCTCCAAAACTAACTTTGGGGTCCTATAAACAAAGGTGGCTAACTTCACAGCACCCATGCAAATGGAGAATAGTTGCATGACTGCCGAATCATACACCAATGCACTGTATGAACACGTATACAAATGCATGGATCTCACCATGCCCAGTAGAACCAAGATGCTCTCCTCCAAAAAAAGGAAGCAAATTTGGTGGTCCCCTGCCACAAACAAACTCTACACAGAAGGAGAAAACTGATGTGGTAAAAGGTGAAGTCCCAAGACTGGAAAAACTCCCTTATCAGCCTCAACTAAAAGTTGAGATCCCTCATCAAATCCTCTGCAGCTAGCTATGAAAACGGAATTGCAGCAGATAGTAAAGACATATACAAGGCCTTCTTTCATTATGTAAAGAGTCTCCATGGCAATTCCCAGATTTCCTCTCTGCTACTGCACAATGGTACCTCCTATACCAAGCCAACAGATATTGCCAATATACTGGCTGACATATTCAGTGTCAACTTTACCCCCCCCAAAGGACCAGTCACAATACCAGTAGATGGCCAGGCACTCAGTATTACTGCTGCACAGGTTAAACCAGCACTGTCTAAGGCCAAAAATGCAGCTTTTATGGAATCCCTGGCTGTGTTCTACATGAGCTACACAGTGAACCATTAATGAGTCATAACTCTTAAATGTATTAGTGTATGCTATACCTGTGGATCAATGTGTTTCCGTACTGCTTACTGAAGTGTAATTTAGACTGCTTTCTTCAAAATCAGTGTAGCACATACTACCTGGAATATTTAATACTACTTGTGACATTGACTAGTATATGCTATTGTGAGCCAATGTGTTTTCTGTACTGCCTATTAAAGTGCACTCTCTCTCCCTATATTCTCTCCTCCAACCAGCCTTCTAGCCGTGCAATACCTTCTTGCAACTACACCTGGCCTGAATGCCTAGACCTAATCTAAACTAGAACAAGCTCTACTACCACATCTCTTGTACGTGAATAGACCTAAGTTGTCACTGAAGGAATTAAGAAAGTATGTACATACACTGCTAAACCTCTGTACTACTAAATATATCCAAAGCCCTGCTAGGCTCTGTACACTCCTTTACCAGGAAACCTCAGCAGCCAAACCCTGACCAACACTGTGTCCCCCAATTGCCCCTCTCTAGACCACTGTTTTTTTTTATTATTAGTCCCTTCTCCTCTTCACTATATTTCAGCTTAGGGATCTACCTTACTGGAACCTCAGGTGCGTTTCAGCAATTGTCCACTAGGTGGCTCCCTCTTCCCACTATTCTTGTTTCTCACATCTTTCACCTTTACCGTCTAGTATACTATACATGTTCTAATTCCATAGTTCTCTTTTTTCTTTCCCCTTTTTAATATCTTAGGCAACACCATCCTATTAAAATTCCTTACCCTTTGTACTTACCTTCATCATTTAATAGTCCACTGATAGGTTCTCGCTCTCATCTTGACTGCCTTGGCTCTTCCCGCTCCGTTCACCCTTCGGGCTCACTCCGCTCCCCTAACCTGCCCCCTAATCTCACCCACCCCCAGCACCTCTACACATATACCTACCTAACCACACCCACTACAGAATCTGGCCAATTACTCCCCATACCTCTATCAATTACCACTCCCATATCCCACCCACAACATCCATCACACATCCTCCTAGTAAATCCTATCCAACCAAATAGCCTTCACTGCTCAACCCACACCCACTACCTAATCCCACCCATACCAATCATTAGTCCATACAACACTCCCCACAATTAACCTGAGACCTACCTACTTCCTGCATAATACTAACCAACAACATAGTAACTATTTACAACCTTTTCCTCTCCTCCTTAAATAGCCAACTTTATAATGTTCTCAAAGTCCCTTACCTCCTCCATACTACCACTACTTCTCCTCAACATAGTCTGTATTTATTACCTCACTCAGCCCACATATATTAACCACACTCAAGCCTTCCACATAACCTTTCATCTTAACTCACCACCTTTAAAACCTCACAGCATAATATCTCCCCATCTTTATCCTCTAGAAAACCAACTATTCTTTTCTTACAAACCCATAAACACTCATAAACATTCAACCACCATACTAGCTAACAAAGACTTTATCAACACACTACAGCACAACCCAGACTCTAAGCAGTCCAAACACCTTACCAACATAATCCTACATGTAATAACTACTCTACTATCAGGAGATGTACATCCCAACCCTGGCCCCACAAACTCTTCCACTATAAATAAGTCAATACTATTCACCTCTCTAAATTCCCAAAGCATAGTAAACAAAGTCCCAAGCCTCCATGCCTGGCTCATACACAATAAACCCAAAATTCTATCTATCTCTGAAACATGGCTAAAGTCCCATATAAAAGACCATGAAATAACACCTCCTAACTACTCAATCATCAGAAAAGACAGATCTCACAAAAAAGGAGGGCGGGTAGCTCTATTATATTCATCCTCCCTGTCAGTAACCCCTTATAACAAGCCTATTCCCAACTTCAATAATGCTGAATTACTCTTAACAAACTTTCAAATTAATAAACACAAGCACATATGTATAGCCTCCCTCTACATCCCCCCCGGTGACAATATTACTACACTCGAGAATATCCTCTTCTGGCTCTCTACAAATATTAGCAACAAAATAATAATATTGGGAGATACAAATATCAACTGGTCTTCCATTCAGTCTTCAACAAACCCACTTAATATTAACCTTTATAACTTCTCACAGCTAATTAACTCCATAACCCGCCCCTCAAAAACTCTCTCTACCGGTAGCATTCTAGATTGGATTTTAGTCTCTCACCCTCACTATTTTACTGATAGTGGTACACTTCCAGACTCCCTAAGTGATCACCTGCCCACCTTTGCATACCATCTCCCTACACCTGTGCAGAGAACACATAATTACATCACTACCCATAACCAAAAAAACTTCAAACCAACAGCTTTCACTGACTCTCTAAAAGCAATCAACTGGAATGTTCTAAAAACTCTACCACTAGACGAAGCTGTCGTTCACTTCAACTCAACCTTCTTAAACCTCCTAGACTACCACATTCCTTTAAAGTCCAAAAGAATTAAATTAAAAACCACCCCCTGGCTAACCAAAAACACATTAATGGCTATGAGACACAGAGACAAAGTCTGGGCACTTTACTAGAAAAATAAATCTCCCCTTACCCATACTGAATTCAAAACACTTAGAAACAAAGTAAAAAAGCTCATTACCTCTGATCGACAAAACTATTTCTCCATACTCCAAAATAGTAATAAAACAAACCCTCAGAAATTCTGGAAATGAATCTCTACCCTCAACTCTCCTGGCAAAACAGTCAACCCTAGTCCTGACCCCTCTGCTCTTGACATAGACTTGGCTACATAATTCAACTCCTTTTTCATAATATCTGTCTCCAAACTAACATCTTCTTTCTCCAACACTACTCCATTCTCCACTTCTCCCACAGTCTCTTCTACTAACACTCTTCCCTCCACTTCCATCTCATCTCCTACTCCCTCTACCTTACCACCACCCTCTAATACCCTATCTCCCCTTCCCTCACCTCTCTCACTCAAACCCATTCCTTCATCTACTATAAAAAAACTTCTCCAGAAACTTAAGCCATGCTCCAATGCCCCAGACAATATTCTCTCATACTTCCTCAACATAACTGTAGAAGCCATTGCCTACCCCATTAGCATACTCATCAACTGCTCTATCCAAGAAAGCACAGTACCGCAAATTTGGAAAAAAGCTTTCATTATACCTCTACATAAAGGTGGCAATAACAACAATATTACAAACTTCCGCCCCATAACTATCTTGTCCTCTCTCTCTAAACTACTAGAAAAGTGTATCCATCTACAGCTACTACCTTACCTCCTAGATAATCATCTGCTTACTCCAACCCAGCATGGTTTTAGACCCAGTCATAGCACTATGTCTGCCCTCCTCTCCTTCCTAGAAATGGTTAATAAAGCCCAGGACTCTGGTCATATTGTCTCTACCCTCTGACTTGATCTCTAAAGGCCTTTGACACTATCTCTCACAAACTACTTCTTACTAAACTGTCTCAGCTTAACTTATCTCTTTCCTTGCTGAACTGGTTCTCTAGTTATTTATCCAATAGATATCAAGCAGTAAAATGGAAAAAGGCCACCTCCTCATTCCTTAATAGCCCAACTGGAGTTCCCCAAGGATCAATACTGGGTCCTCTCCTATTTAATATATTCATAAACGACTTCCACAATTCTATCCCATTCTCTAATATCATCCAACATGCAGATGATTCAACTATCATCTGTTCTGCCACATCCATTCCAGTACTACAAAAGCTTACCCAAGATGCATTCTCCATCACTGAACTATGGATGAAAGAAAATCACCTTGCACTTAATGCCTCTAAAACCAAACTAATGGTATTTACCCCCTCTAAACACATCTCTATCAACACTAATTCCCTTTTAATCACCAGCTACAACAACACATCCTTGGAATTGGTGCCAGAAGCTAAGTTACTCGGGGTTCAAATTGATAGTCATCTCAAATTCAACTCCCACATTCAAGTAAACATAAAAAAAAAATCAAAAAACTAGGCATGCTCTACCGACACAATCGCTACCTTACCCCCTCCACTAAAATCAGTCTCTCTACCTATTTTCTCATCCCCTCTCTTCTCTATGGTGCCCCACTTCTAACTAATATCCAATCTTCCCTTAAAACACAACTTTCCTCTTGCTATAACAAAATTGCTAAATTTGCTACTAGCCATAAGAATTCTACCCACCACTGTTCTTCACTCCATAAACGAAAATGGCTAGAATTACCCAAACAACTCACCTATTCTCAACTTAGTCTTGCTCACAAGCTCATTTGCAAACCCAGTCTCTGTCCGTCCCTTTCCTCAGCCTTCAAATTGCACCTGCCCAGCAGAACACTTAGATCTAATAACTAAAATCTAATTGAATTGTACAAACCTTATCGCCCCCCAGGGAAAAATCTCCTGTCCTTCAGTCTAGCACGTCTCTGGAACTCCCTACCTCCTGCCATTTGCACCACTTTTAACCACCTGACATTCAAAAAAATCTCTTCACTCTCATTTACTATCCCAGTGGGAATGCTCCTGCACCCTCCCTATCCCAGTGGGAATGCTCCTGCACCCTCCCTATCCCAGTGCGAATGCTCCTGCACCCATCCTATCCCAGTGGGAATGCTCCTGCACCCTTCCTATCCCAGTGGGAATGCTCTTGCACCCACCCTTCTTGATCTACACTGATTTTCTCTCTTTCTCCTGCATTGGAACTACCTTATCTCTGCTTTCCTTAAAAAAAAAATCACAAGCTAGTTAATGATAGAACTGCTTCTCAGTTCACATTGAAATCACTTACTTTATCAAGTCTGTATCTTCTATAATATGTATCACCAGTTTGCTTCTACCAGAAATTGTATGCTCTAATGGTATAATTGTTGTAAATAATTGTTGTAAATATTGTAATACTAAAACCTTTTGTAACCCTGTATATGGAGCTTTTCTCCCCAGGACTCCATTGAAAATGGGTTCATCTTGGCCCAATGGACTATCCTGGTAAACCAACGGCAAATAAATAAATAAATAAACAGGCACCTCTACCTGTGTGCCCTGTTCAATCACATTATTTGGATTTTATTTTTACATTTTACAGCATAATGCACACACACTAATATAGACATCTGCTAATCAAAGCAATACTGTCTCACAATGAAAATAGACTTGGCTTGTAAAAGCATAAGTACAGAAGACTTCCCCCACCACGGAACTTGATTTAATAAGGTGTTCCTACCTCATCTCCCCCTGAAAGGCTTGTAAAAGCATAAGTACGGAAGGCTTCCCCCACCATGGAACTTGCTTTAATAAGGTCTTCCTATCTCACCTCCCCCTGAAAGGCTTGTAAAAGCATAAGTATGGAAGACTTCCCCCACCATGGAACTTGTTTTAATAAGGTGTTCCTACCTCACCTCCACCTGAAAGACTTGTAAATGCATACGTACTGAAGACTTCCCCCACCACGGAACTTGTTTTAATAAGCTCAATGTCCACTTAAATACCTTTCCACCTGTCAACCTAACAAACTGGGTCCAAATAAGCACTGGTGAATGTCCCCATAACTCCCGCTTGTAATTCTGTTTATGCTGATAAGCATTAGGTTGGAAGGGTTAGACTTTCCTGTAGCCTTCTTTCTTCCCCAATTATGGTAAAAACAGTGTGCTTTCTACTGTTCAACAGAGGAGTGTAGTGTGTTCTGCACCTCCAATTTCTCAATAAACTAAGTGAAACAAGCATGCTACAAAAGGGAATTGGAAAATGGGCTCTCTGCATTGTAAATTGAGAAGCAGGCAGGGAACTGTGTAGTTTTTAACAGTAGGGCCTAGGAACAGAGTATTGGGCATATAAAAAGAAACAAAAAAGTGCTTGTAACTCATACCTGCACATGCTGCCTCTAGGCATCTGCTTTACTGGTTTAGCCTCACTCCGCTCGCTTCGCTCGCAACACACCCCACCCTGCCCCCATATCCCACCCGCCCTCAGTAGTACTACGTTTATAGTACCACTGGCATGCCCCCTTAATTAGCCAACCAACTACACATGCTCCTAGAACCCAGCAAACTCCTAGCACAATAATACACCATCTATCCACCCCACTATCCATATTAACCCACCCATAGCTATTCTATTCTCTCTAATCTTTTATCCACCACATACACTCAATACAGACCCTACCCTAGTAATTTACTATGACTACAGCTAAAACATTAATGCTGCTACCCTTAGTATCCCTGCTATTCATTCCTTATCACCTAAGCTCCAATTAATATGTACAGCGTCTTGAAATCCAATACCCAAACTGTCAAACAGACACCACCCCAGCATTTAATAAGTTTATCCACCACATAACCACCCTTTCTCCTAATTCCTTGCCCCCCAATTACCATCACCTGACTAAGTACTGCTACATTAGCTTAAAAACCAAAAGCTACAAAAAAATCATAAACAAGTTTTTAAGACTCATAAGCAACTTAAAAATTAATCTTATGAAGGATGGATACATTCACCCCAACCCTGGCCCATCCACAACAGTAGATCCAAGCACACCATCTAACAATCCAATGTGTACTACCCAGATTGATAGATTTCCAAACTCATTTCTGGTCTGTCATCTCAACATCAGAAGCCTAAACAACAAGATCCATAGCCTACATGGACTCTTTGCTGTTCACTCCCCTGATATCCTCTGCCTCACAGAAACCTGGCTAAAACCAATAACCAAACATAATGAAATAATCCCCCCACAGTACAACATCCTTAGACTGGACTGAATCTCCAGGAAAGGAGGCAGGGTAGCTGTACTATACAAGTCTACCCTAACAATAACAACTTGACACCCAACAGTCCCCCAGTTTGGCAATGCAGAAATTCTCATCACCAAACTAATAATAAACAAAAATAAATGCAGATACATTGTCTGCATTTATATTCCACCTGGCAAGAATAATAATACTCTAGAAAATATCTTACATTGGCTAGCTTCTAACTATCCCCCAGAAACCATTGTCTTGGGGGACTTTAACATTGATTGGAACACCTGTTCCTCTGAAACTCCCTCCACCCATTTAAACCTCCACGGGTTTACTCAGATCATTGCCACCCCTACCAGATTTAGCAAAAATAGAGTCAAAGATAGTATCCTCAATTGGATACTTATTAACAGCCACCACCAAAAGTACAAGTCAGGTACATTACCCGATGGTCTAAGTGATCACTGCCTTACCTATATTATTAGGCTCAAAGCCGACATTCCCAACCAGCCCACCTACAAAACTATAAGAAACGTCAGGATCTTTAACCTTGGCAACTTCCAAAAAGAACTCAAAGCATGTAATTGGAATGTCTTGAAATGACTCCCATTACAAGAAGCAGCTGAGTACTTCAGTACCAGATTTCTGGCTATCCTTAACCACCATGCTCCTATCCATACCATCCATGTAAATGCCACAGTTGCACCATGACTATCTAAAGAAACAAAAACCAAAATTAAACTAAGAAACAATGCCTGGTCCAGGTGGCATGTTACCAAAGCCCCTATGGACCAAGTAAGGTATCGGCAGCTAAGGAACCAGACCAAAAAATCTGTCATTCTAGACAAAAAATCACTACACCCTCGTACAACAAAAATATCAGCTAAAACCTCAAAAGTTCTGGGCTGGTATTAACAATCTTCTCCACCCAGGCCATTCCGCCACTCCAACCCCATCAGCTGCCCTTGATAAATCCCCTGTTGAAATTGCAAACAGCTTCAACTGCTTCTTTACTGAAACTATCCAGTCTCTAGCTACCCATCTCACTCCATCAGACACAAACACCAGCTCTGGCACATCTAGCCCTGATCCACCCAGCACCCAACCCACCTTTATCTTTCAAGCCGTACCTACCAACCTGATCCGGACCTTACTCAAAAAGCTAAAACCTACTACACTAGCTGCCGACCACCTCCCAGCTGAATATCTTCAAAAAGCAGCTGATACCAGCACTTCTCATTTCTATTCTGATCAGCAGATCCATCTCAAAAGGATCCATCCCAGCAATATGGAAAATATATGTTATACCTCTCCACAAAGGAGGAAGTTCCACATAATTATCTAACTTTAGACCTATACCCATTCTTTCACTACTAGCTAAAATCATGAAAAGATGCATACACAAACAAATCATGCACTTTCTTATTCAAAATGGAAAGCTTGCCAACTCTCAGCAAGGCTTTAGGCCATTCCACAGTACCACCACGGCTTTTTTATCTTTCTCTAATGTCATCAATCTTCATCGTAACAACAACAGACTATCTTCAGCACTCTTCCTAGATCTCAAAAGCTTTCAATATGGTCAACCATCAGCTACTGTTCAATACTCTACAAACCATTGGTTTAGACCAACATGCAATACAATGGTTTCACTCCTACCTAAATGGTAGACAACAGGCTGTCTTATGGCAGAGCAAGCTGTCATGCCAACTTCCTCTAACCCTAGATCTCCCACAAGCGTCCATACTAGGTCCCCTTCTTTTCTCTATCTTTATCAATGATCTGCACACCACCATCCCAGGAGCCATATCATCCAATATGCAGATGACTCAAGGCTAATATGCTCCGCCTCCTCTCTTAAACAACTTCTAACCCTCACCCAGACCACTTTCAGCACGGTAGAAACATGGCTAGCTAATCGCCACCTGCATCTAAATCCTAACAAAATCAAGCTACTACTTTTCTCCCCTAACCATAGAATTTCTCCTCCTTCCTTCAACATCAAATCTAACAATGACACCATTATCTCTCCTGATGAGGATATAATGCTTCTAGGTGTAATAATCAACAATCTTAAATTTGATAAACATGTCAATCACACTAGTAAGTCCGTCAACAAAAAACTTGGCTTCCTGTACAGAGCCAAACCTTTCCTCACCCCCCCCCCCCTAGCTAGGGTAGCTATTGCAAGACCACACCTCCTCTCTACCCTTATGTATGCCTCCCCTGTACTCACCAACCTATCCAAAACCAATCTCAACAAATTACCAGGATGTTACAATCATATAGCCAGATTTGCTACAGGCATGGCTTTTAGGACCCACCATTGCCAGAGCCTCAAAGCACTGGGATGGCTAGAGTATCCTACCCTTCTATAGTTCAACCAGCTTATAGTAGTGCATAAAATACTCCATCAACCTGATAACACCCCCGCCCTCAAAAATATTCTCACCCCTCATAGTGCCCCCAGGCCATTACGCTCAGCTGATAAGCTAATGATACAGACCCAAAAATCCAACAACTCTGCAGGCGATGCTATATTTGCCAACTCAACCAGTAAAATCTGGAATCTACTCCCTACTACCATTACCAAGGAAACTTCACTTCCCCTATTTAAAAAGAGAACTGAAAAAATACCTCAAATCTCAGTGGCAGCTTGTTTGTTTCACACAAAAATGTTTAAAACATCTAACTGACTTTTCTTCTTTTTATACTTGTTTATTAGTAAGACTTTCTATGGTTTTATATGTTTTTACATGTATAACACCATAAGGCAGTACAAGTCTTGTATGATGTATTTACATGTTGTTTTTTTACAATAACATAATGTAACTCAATTTAATAACATAACATAATATATTTCAATGCTACACATTTACACTTTAATTATTAGTATTATTCTTTTTTTATTTTTTTTATATAACAATGGTCTATTTTTAAGCATCATTTACCATCCCGATTGTATTTGCATTTATTTTTTGTCTTGGGTTAGAAATGGTAAACTTTTTTATTAACTTGGTTTAGATGTTTAAGACTATCATTTGGGAAACATGGTTTAATTAGTCAATGTTGCTTTAAATGTTTACTGCTGCATGACATCATGTACTTGGGCTGGTAATGCTGCATGACATCATGTACTTGGGCTGGTAATGCTGCATGACATCATGTACTTGGGCTGGTAATGCTGCGTGACATCATGTACTTGGGCTGGTAATGCTGCATGACATCATGTACTTGGGCTGGTAATGCTGCGTGACATCATGTACTTGGGCTGGTAATGCTGCATGACATCATGTACTTGGGCTGGTAATGCTGCGTGACATCATGTACTTGGGCTGGTAATGCTGCATGACATCATGTACTTGGGCTGGTAATGCTGCATGACATCATGTACTTGGGCTGGTAATGCTGCATGACATCATGTACTTGGGCTGGTAATGCTGCGTGACATCATGTACTTGGGCTGGTAATGCTGCATGACATCATGTACTTGGGCTGGTAATGCTGCATGACATCATGTACTTGGGCTGGTAATGCTGCATGACATCATGTACTTGGGCTGGCCCAGCCCACTGACTCAGCAGGTTTGTGTTAGGTTTTTAAACTGCGAAGTGAATAGTTTTTACTTGTCTGAAGAAGCTAAAGTATTTTGTTCAGTGAAAGCGCTTACGTACAATAAACAGTTGGATATTGCCTGCTCATTTTCAGTTCTCACTTCTCACCAGAGCTCTCAACACTTACATGCGCACACACACACACACACACACACACACACACACACACACACACACACACACACACACACACACACACACACACAAACACTCTTCCCCCAAACATAATTCTTGTTTCAAAATTCCTTACTGCAAGTTTATAGTTCACAGTACCTTTACACACACACACACACACACACACACACACACACACACACACACACACACACACACACACACACACACACACACACACACACACACACTCACTGGCATCCACTAAGTATAGTTTCAAGCTATCTGCTGTACATTTAAAATATATCTCAGTGTCTTTTTTCACTAAATATAGAAAGCAGGTATCCACAGCATCCATCTATGATCCACCTCTCAAAGGTAACTATATTACGGACACTGATTAATGATCATTCCACTATTGTTCTTTCCTTTACATAAAGAAAGCAAACCTGTACACATTTTGTTTTTATTTTTGTTGCAATAAAATGATGCACTCATCTCCACATATAGACTACACTCTCTCCATGCAATACCCCCTAACACCAGCACAACTAATAATTTAAAACAGGAACTCAAGACCCTCATTTTGATCAGACTGTGCTGAAGCATCACCTCTTAGTAGTGAAATGAGATACACAGTTACAACATACTCCTAAGGGGATCCAAGCTCAAGGTTTTAATTCTCATCTGAATAAATGGCCATTACCTGCCCATCTCTCATATCATGACATTTTGATTCCAAATCTTCAACGTGATTAGCGTCATAGCAATCCAAACAAGCATGCAAGTCTGGTACTGCCAACTACACGACTTACTCAAACACCAAGTTACTGGAATTCAGATATCTTGCTGTGTGTGCTTTTAAGTCATAAATCCATTTGTTTGTAGTTCACAGTACCTTTGCATTGCCATCCGGAGTGCCGTTCCCACTTGCAGAGCATTTATTTGGACAGCCAGGCCAGACGGAGATGTTTGCATGACACAAGCTCCTTGAACTCTATTCCGACAGGCTGGTAGCCCTGATGGAGCTGACATCATCGTGCATGTCATGACATCAGCTCAAAGTGCGAAAAATAAAAAATCGGAAATGAAGGGGTGCCACTCGGGAATCATGGCACCCCTTCATTTGGACCCCCAAACTCAGTACAAACCAAGTAATTTGATACAGTTGGAAGGTATGAATGGCACTGTTATTTCACAGGTGTCTAACGTGCATTAGAGAACAGGTATATAAAAGTGGACAAGGTAGGCTGTAAAAATGGAAAGGGTTTATAGAAATATAAAACGTGATACTAGGATAATATATATACATACCAAATGAAGATTCATTTGATTTGAAGTCCCATATTCCTTGATAATTTATTAATAAAATAATTTGTGCAGGCAAACATTATAAAAATATTGGGAGGGTATTTTAATTTTACACGACACAAATCTACATGAGAACTGAACTCCAAATATAGTGTAACAGAGACCAAACAATGAAAAGACAAATGCTGACACAGGCAGAAGCAGCACTTTAAGGAATTAAGTCCTTACATTCTTTACAGAAATTGAATGTCATTATAACTGACAAAATGAAAGTAAACAATCTATTCTAGATAAAACAATATGCAAATAAAATCTTAAACACCATGCTCTTTATCACTGATATATGTATGAAAAACTTACGTAGCAGTGTGTTTATGTATGCATATGTATATGGACCCCATTCAGAAGCTCAAAGTTTCAAAACTTCGAACTTCAAATGGCCGAGACCAGAAGACCAAAGTTTGAAACTTCAAATGTTTTGAATGGAGATCACTGTAATGGAATAGAATATTTACAATTTTCCTTACTGTAGTACTATCTCAGAGTTGGTATATTTATTTAGTAGGGATGTGGGGGTGCAGGGGGCAAAAACATAAAAAAAAATTGTTTAAATTTTTTTAATTTCACTTTTGAAGTTTTAAAACTCCGATCTTCTGGACTCAGACATTTGAAGTTCAACGTTTTGAAACTTTGAGATTTAGAAGTAGATCCATATGTGTACATATGGAAATATTTATATATATATATATATATATATATATATATATATATATATATATATATATATATATATATATATATATCTATATATATATATATATCTATATATATCTATCTATATATATATATATATATATATATATATATATATATATATGTGTATATTTATTTTATTTATTTACATTTGTTTACTGGGAAAGTCTGACTGGACAAAATGCCCTTTTTCAGCAAAAGCCCAGGGAGAAAAGCTCCACATTTATAAATAACAGTACATTGCATATACAATGGACAGAAACAAATGTACAAATATTGATTCAATCAATCAATATATGCGTTCCATTTTTTTGGTTGACGATTTCTTTAGTTGACAAGTGGAAATGCAGTATTTGTTCATTGAATGTCTAATTTATTGAACGGACATTTTGTTGGGTGTGCATTTCATTGGAACAGATAAGTTGGATGTGACGTAAGTTGGGGTGTGTGTGCTTGTGTTTGCAAATGTGTGTGAGTTAGGGTTAGAGAAAGGGTTAGGTAAGGAAATAGATTGAGTGTGTGTGAGTCATTAGGGTTATGGTTAATTTAGGGGATGGATTTTCTTTGTGTGTGCATGTGTGCATGTGTGCGTGAGTGTGAATACATGCGTGTGTGTGCATGTTCGTGAGTGAGTGTGCATGTGATCATGAGTTTCTGAGCCGTCTTGTATACTTGTAATGTTATGTCAAGATTATTCATTTATTTATTTATTTATTTATTTTTTTAGCATCTGATTTGAAATTCCATGCTCAGTTTACCGTAGCTGCCCTGTGTTTGGTGTTCTTTGCCAAAGGTCTAGAGTGTTTCTGCTTGAATTCAAGCTATCCGAAGCTAAGAAAAAGAAATTAAGTTTATTTTGAGTTTGATCTGCACTTTCTCAGCTGTATTTTACTATTTTATTACCTTAATTTGTGCCTTTTTGACTGATTTTACTTTTTGTGTCTGCTTCATTATCTGCACCTGCTTTGCACTAAAATGTTGCTTAGTTAGCATAGACTAGATCCAGACTTGCTGTTTTTCATACACTTGAACTCAGATCCAGCCATCTTACATTAAGAAGGACTCCTGTGTACACTTGTGGCAGAAAACTGTGGATATATCCTTGTCCGAGCTGGGGATTACTGGAGGAAGGATCATTGTGTGATTTCCTATTGGCAGATTATTTTAAAACTGTTTAATTTTGCCTGTATATAGGTGTTGCTTTTGCAAGTAGCTGTATGCCATCAAACAGGGATTAACGGAACCCTGTATAGAAGCAAATTCCTAGAATCACTTTTTTTCCCTAGATACCAGTCAGTGAAACCCTCCCAGGCTTCACTGTTGCTCTGTGGCAACTCAGCTGCACATTTCTGCAATACAGGAGACTCAGCCGAGCACTGAGCAGTATCACCCCACTTTTCATTGCTGCACATTTGTGCAATACAGGAGACTCAGCCGAGCACTGAGCAGTATCACCCCACTTTTCATCGCTGCACATTTCTGCAATACAGGAGACTCAGCTGAGCACTGAGCAGTATCACCCCACTTTTCATCGCTGCACATTTCTGCAATACAGGAGACTCAGCCGAGCATTGAGCAGTATCACTCCACTTTTCATCACTGCACATTTCTGCAATACAGGAGACTCAGCCGAGCACTAAGCAGTATCACCCCACTTTTCATCGCTGATCTTCTGTAGAATATGTCTCCTACCAAAAGACCAGAGATCTCCCAAGTGCCAACAACCCACACATACCAGTACACAAACAGAATCCACTACTACACATAACAACACACATATCAGTGTCTCAACAATTAAACTCCTAAGGCAAAACATCTCAAAATCAAATGTCCTAGTCATAGGTGAATGAGTAGTGAGATACACAGATGTCCCCCTCACCAGATTGGACAAGGAGAAGGTCAGAGTCACCTAGTTGTCAGGTGCCAGGATCCATCAAATCACACATGCACTCAAGTCACTCAGCAACATCTCCCTTCATGACTGTCATAGTATATGTTGGAGTGAATGATCTGAGACATACGTGTCTGGACTATATGAAGAGAGACATGACTGAACTCTCAGATTATGTCCCAGGCAGGTATGTCCCTAGCCCTAAGAAGCATTCTACCTTCACCTAGGATGATACACTTCAGACAAAAAATGATCAATTTCAATAATTGTCTTAACCCCTGGTGTCATTCAAGGGGAATACAGTATCTGTCAGCTTAGGAAGATATGGTCAACAGACCATGCTGCTTTGCCGGAGTTGGCCTTCACCTGTCTTCTTAAAGCTTTCAGATACTGACAAAGATGCTTGCCTCTTTCATAGTGCCCTTTTTAGGCAATGTCAAATCAACAAAACTGACTAAAGAAATCCACTAAAAACAAACTCAAGGTCATGCTGTTTAATGCTAGGAGCCTAAAAAGTAAATTGCACTCCCTGGAAGCACTCATCACCTTGGAAGAAGGTGACATCTGTGCAGTTACTGAGACTTGGTTCAAGGCTGCAGAGAGCACTCCGACCATACAAAGCTACATTGCCTTTCACATATTCAGACCCCAAAATAGGCAGGAAAGAACCAGAGGTGGAGATGTAGCCATCTTTATTAAATCCAAATACACCTCAAGACTGGTAAACGGTACACCTCTCTTGAGCTACTACAGGTCCAAATAAGTATAGGTCCAATAGCCTACAACATCATTGCTACCTACACATCCTGCAGAATAAACCAGGAGAAACACACTGCTTACCTGGACTTGCTGGACTCACTCAGTATACAGCCAAACACCTTTTTCATGGGAGATTTCAACTATCCATCCATCAACTGCATGACTTACACAAGCACAAACATGATTGTTCTGAGATTACTGGACTTTGTTAATTAAAATGCCCTAGAACAGTTAGTCTGCACCCCCCATATGTGGCTCAGATGTTCTAGACCTAGTGTTCACCAACATGGGGGGGTCATGTACTACCCCCTGTGTGTGGCCTTTCCTAGTATGGTCAGACCATAAATCTGTCTTGTTTGAAGTAAAGATCAGACCTGAACCCCCACCCCGACACTGGAACAAAAAATCTGAAGATTTTCTCCAAAGCAAACTATAGCCTACTAACTGATAGTATAAAAAGTTAAACACCTGCTAACACTGCCAATAGTGACTCCTGTGCAGAAGAATACACAAATGCCCCATGTACCCACTTAACCAAATGTACTGACTCAGCTGTACCTGACAGGACCAAAACCAGGTCCTCCCAAGAAAACAAGCCACCCTGGTGGACTGTTAGTATAAATACGTTATATATCAAAGGAAAGAAACTGATATCTAAGAACAACCTTCAGCAGACCACCACGGCACCATGATGCAACTGTTAAAACCCCAAATTTATTGAGTAAAACTGTAAAATGCAGGTATTTGACTAGCACATTTACATAAGTGCCTGTATACCACCTAATCTTAAAAGTGCAGTGTTTCCCACTGTTGAGTATCACTTAACATCACACAAAGATGGTGTCTGGCAGTGCACGCCTTTGCCTACTGTATTTGCTTGATGGTAAGTGATGCACAACATTTTCAAAGTAGTAAAACTAAAATGTGCTCACTCTCAGTAAGCACAGGATGTGCAATAAGAGGGAAAACATCAGGATATAAAATGCAATTGGTGGGAAATGCTCATTCTGCATTGAGCTTGAACTATGCCAGGCATGTCAGAAGCTGTTGGTGTGGGAGTGCACTTTCAGGCATAAAGGTGTGGTGTCCAGGACTCCAAAGTTTATCTTTGACCCTAGTTAAGAAGCATGGATCCCAGTTCCTACAGCAGGGCTATTCAGGCTCAGAATGCAAGTCTGATTCCTGGAATAGTATTGCCAAGGCTTTGATCAGTGTTACAGGTATCCAAGCACTGGTGAGCAATGCAGACATCACTTTGATGACCTCTGGAGGAGGAAGCAGGATACCCTCAACCACTGGATCATGGAATTTAGTACAGGTGACATCCCACAGATGTATAAGTATTAATTTCAGTGAGTAATTGTAAGAGTTAAAATCTGAATATAGTCAAGACTGCTATTCATAATGATCTGTTGTGGTCTGTTTTTTCCACAGCTGCTACAGAGCGAGCCTTGAATGTCAGGTCCCATGCCACGCATTTAAGAATGTGGCTTCAGAACAGCACTTTCTAAATAGTATTATAGTACTAGTACTACTATTAATAATAATAATAATTATAGCAATAATAATAATAATAATAATAATAACTTGTATAGTAATTTAGTAGCATTAAATGTTAAGGACTGTTTACTTGGTAGTTAATACAGTATCAAACTAAGCATGCATATCTCAATTGTAAAACAAACTATATATGCCTTAGTCTGTAGCACAAAGCAATGGTGCCATATTCTCAAATAACAGTGAGCATGCATCTCTAAACTGTTAAAGGAAAATATGCATGCAGTAGTCTGTAGGACAAAATAACAGTGCAGTATTACATAGTGGTCATTGGTTGTGGGTTCAAAAAACACACTTCCCAATTATACAGTCCTGTTAGGTTTCCATTATTATTGCAATGTAACTTTATACCTCCATACTAGTGGGACAAATGGCCCTCTGTAAATTGTAATCAGTATAATTGGAACACACACGTGCAATATATGGACACATCTAGCATTGGCGGCTGCAGTCTGTACTATAGTGTGCCTCTGTTATGAACTTGGTAGTCTTAAAAGTAATGAAAAAATGTGTTAGGTGTTTGTAGTGTTAAATGCAAAGGTAACAGAATAGAATCAATTAATTGTATCAATGCTTTGTATGTCATATTTGAAGTTACTAATGTTCTCCTTTTTTTCTCTTACCCCAACCCTTTTCTCTTCTCTCCTCTCTCTGTTTTTAGTTTATATTTTTGCTTTTTTCTCACAACACAGTGGGGTAGACCTGTCCCATGAGATCCTCCTGACCCAACTCCACCGACTACAGCACCAATGCCCATCATGTCTGGTGCACAACCTAGTAGCACCCCATCTGCTGCCCCTGCACTACCTACCCCTTACGTAGTTCTGCGCAGAAGATAGGCCTGTGGCTCCCTCCAGGAGCAGTTGCAGAGGTGGGGAGTTTATCATGCAACAGGATCTGCCAGGGATGGTGTGTAGGACTGTGCACAGCACTATGCCGGATGTTCTCCATCTATGTTCAGAGCACACATAGAAGACACAGATGATAGGGCCTGCAGCCAGGGGAGCAGTGACATGATAGTGATGGCACTACACTGGGTGAGGACTAGATTCTCACTGTCAACTTCCTCAACATGCATGGAACCTGGATTTACCACCTTCTCTCCAACCATGGTGTTCATCCCCCTCTTGTTTCCTTCACTGTCCCTGTCTCTTGTCTTGTTTATTTTGTCTGCCTGCAATTGCTTCCTCGTCTGCCCAACTTATTTCACCTAGACATTCATTCCTCTCTCCCTCGCTCTCTCTCAAGAAAAAACAAATTGGGCAGCTGTCCTACAAGAAAAGAAATCTGTCCCGTACATAGGTCTCTATTTCACATGCATATCTTCATGACACACTTAATTCAGTCCAATTCCATATACAACAGATTGTATTGTGGTCACTTCTCTCTCTGGAGGTGACAGTCCAAATTCATCTATTATTTTGCATATATGTCCATGTTTTATTCTTGAAGAAATGGATAGCTATGGTTCTTTCTTACATGCTTCCTGCACATTCCTGCCTTCCTTTCACTTTGTTCTTCCCTCTGCTTGCTCCCCATTTCACCACTTTTCTGTCTTCCCCATTTCATTTCTTTAAAGAAAGGGATGTAGGATGGTGGGCATCATGATGTAAGATGGTGGGCATCATGATGTAGGATGGTGCGCATCATGATATAGGATGGCGGGCATCATGATGTAGGATGGTGCGCATCATGATGTAGGATGGAAGGCATCATCGTGTAGGATGGTGCACATCATGATGGAGGATGGTGGGCATCATGATGTAGGATGGTACGCATCATGATGTAGGATGGTGCGCATCATGATTTAGGATGGTGCGCATCATGATCTAGGATAGTGGGCATCATGATGTAGAATGGAAGGCATCATGATGTAGGATGGTGTGCATCATGATGTAGGATGGTGGGCAACATGATGTAGGATGGTGGGCATCATCATGTAGGATGGTGGGCATCATGATGTAGGATGGTGCACATCATGATGTAGGATGGTGGGCATCATGATGTAGGATGGTGTGCATCATGATGTAGGATGGTGCGCATCATGATGTAGGATGGTGGGCATCATGATGTAGGATGGTGTGCATCATGATCTAGGATAGTGCACATCATGATGTAGGATGGAAGGCATCATGATATAGGATGGTGGGCATCATGATGTAGGATGGTGGGCATCATGATGTAGGATGGTGGGCATCAGGAGATAGGATGATTGGCATCATGATGTAGAATGGTGGGCATCATGATGTAGGATGGAAGGCATCATGATATAGGATGGTGGGCATCATGATGTAGGATAGTGGATATGATCTAGGATAGTGGGCATCATGATGTAGGATGGTGCACATCATGATGTAGGATGGTGGGCATCATGATGTAGGATGTTGGGCATCATGATGTAGGATGGAAGGCATCATGATATAGGATGGTGGGGATCATGATGTAGGATGGTGAGCATTATGATGTAGGATGGTGGGCATCATGATGTAGGATGGTGCGCATCATGATGTAGGATGGTGCGCATTATGATGTAGGATGGAAGGCATCATGATGTAGGATGGTGCGCATTATGATGTAGGATGGAAGGCTTCATGATGTAGGATGGTGGGCATCATGATGTAGGATGGTGTGCATCATGATGTAGGATGGTGCGCATCATGATTTAGGATGGTGCGCATCATGATGTAGGATGGTTGGCATTATGATCTAGGATGGTGCGCATCATGATGTAGGATGGTGGGCATCATGATGTAGGATGGTGCGCATGATGATGCAGGATGGTGCGCATCATGATCTAGGATAGTGCACATCATGATGTAGGATGGAAGGCATCATGATATAGGATGGTGGGCATCATGATGTAGATGGTGGGCATCATGATGTAGGATGGAAGGCATCATGATATAGGATGACTGGCATCATGATGTAGGATGGTGGGCATCATGATGTAGGATGGAAGGCATCATGATATAGGATGGTGGGCATCATGATGTAGGATGGTGGATATCATGATCTAGGATAGTGGGCATCATGATGTTGGATGGTGCACATCATGATGTAGGATGGTGGGCATCATGATGTAGGATGTTGGGCATCATGATGTAGGATGGAAGGCATCATGATATACGATGGTGGGGATCATGATGTAGGATGGTGAGCATTATGATGTAGAATGGTGGGCATCATGATGTAGGATGAAAGGCATCATGATATAGGATGGTGGGCATCATGATGTAGGATGGTGGGCATCATGATGTAGGATGGAGGGCATCATGATGTAGGATGGTGTGCATCATGATGTAGGATGGTGCGCATTATGATGTAGGATGGAAGGCATCATGATGTAGGATGGTGAGCATTATGATGTAGGATGGAAGGCATCATGATGTAGGATGGTGGGCATCATGATGTAGGATGGTGCGCATCATGATGTAGGATGGTGCGCATCATGATCTAGGATGGTGCGCATCATGATGTAGGATGGTGGGCATTATGATCTAGGATGGTGCGCATCATGATGTAGGATGGTGGGCATCATGATGTAGGATGGTGCGCATGATGATGTAGGATGGTGCGCATGATGATGTAGGATGGTGGGCATCATGATCTAAGATGATGCGTATCATGATGTAGGATGGTGCACATCATGATGTAGGACGGTGGGCATCATGATGTAGGATGGTGCGCATCATGATGTAGGATGGTGGGCATCATGATGTAGGATGGTGCGCATCATGATGTAGGATGGTGGGCATCATGATGTAGGATGGTGCGCATCATGATGTAGGATGGTGGGCATCATGATCTAGGATGGTGCGCATCATGATCTAGGATGGTGCGCATCATGATGTAGGATGGTGGGCATCATGATGTAGGATGGTGCGCATCATGATGTAGGATGGTGGGCATCATGATGTAGGATGGTGGGCATCATGATCTAGGATGGTGCGCATCATGATTTAGGATGGTGCGCATCATGATGTAGGATGGTGGGCATCATGATGTAGGATGGTGAGCATCATGATGTAGGATGGTGGGCATCATGATGTAGGATGGTGGGCATCATGATGTAAGATGGTGCGCATCATGATATAGGATGGTGGGCATCATGATGTAGGATAGTGGGCATCATGAGGTGGGCATCATGATGTAGGATGGTGCGCATCATGATGTAGGATGGTGCACATCATGATGTAGGGTGGTGGGCATCATGATCTAGGATGGTGCGCATCATGATGTAGGATGGTGCGCATCATGATGTAGGATGGTGGGCATCATGATGTAGGGTGGTGTGCATTATGATGTATGATGGTGGGCATCATGATGTAGGATGGTGGGCATCATTATGTAGGATGGTGCGCATCATGATGTAGGATGATGGGCATCATGATGTAGGATGGTGGGTAACATGAAGCAACAGTAAACTGCAGCAATAATAAGTAGGTATATTTAAAGTATCATACACACTTGTGAAATTACTACCTTCACCCATTTTTAACCCTAGTAATATTTACCTCTAACAACAATGCATTAACACTTGCCGCCATAGAATCAGTTATCTAGCAGATTTATTTAATACATTCCAAAGTAACTGAAACAGTTTAGCAAAGATTTCCTTTTGTAATCCCTGTGATTGTTCCCAAAAATCACTGATGTCATATCTTCCCCATTAAATTTGTATGAAGCAGCATTGCACATTCACCTGTAATGTTTTATAAAGCATTATTGTGTGATACCCATTTAGTATTATAAAACATTAATGCGCAATGGTGGATTTCATGGTGGTACAGCGGTAGCGTTGTTACCTCACAGCAAGAGGTTCTGTTTGATTCTTGGCTTGGCTTGGGAGTGCCTTCTGTGTACAGTATGCATGTCCTCCCCGCAGTTGGGTTTCGTTCAAAAGTCATGCGTGCGTAAATGGGCATGCCTTCATTGAAGGTTGGGTGTTGAGCTGCACCTCTGCATTACGTAAAGAAAATCTACTGCCATTCATTAGCAGACCGGAGTTCCGCTGTGGCGACCCCTTACTGGGAAAAAGCCAAAAGACAAACAAACAACAAACAACAATGTGCAATAGTTAGCAATGCTGCACATTTAGCACTATCGATAAGCAATGTTACTACTAAAGTTGTTCAATGTATTAACTACAGCTGTATTTGGAATTGGCATCATCTGGCCCAAAAAAGGAACTTATCATTGCATTAAGTTAATTAATACCTGCAGCCAGAGATTCAGTAAACTAGCAGGTGTATACAACAGCAGCAATTAAGTCTGCCATTTGCTATTCAGTCTCTAAAATACACCTACTACTCAACTGTTAATGCATGGACCCATTCATTTTTATGTTCAGATGGTACTGGGTTCAAATTCAAGTGCATATAATAGTTTCAAATACTTTCATATGTTAATCCAAATTCTGAAGTGTGATAGTTGGTACAGAGTCTCTAAAATATGGCTAGATGGTACTGGTTGCCAATACAACTGTATGTAACACTTGTAACTGCTCTTTGATGTAGCCGCATGTTAGTGCATGCTGCGCACCATCGAGCGATTATGATTTAAAGAAAAGAAATGGGAAAGATACAAAGTGGTGAAATGAGGAGCAAGTAGGGGGAAGACAAAGTGAAAGGAAGGCAGGAAAGTGCAGGAAGGATGTAGGAAAGAACCATAGTTATAATTTTCTTCAAGAATAAAACATGAACATATATGCAAAATATTAGCTGAGTTTGAACTGTCACCTCCAAAGAGAGGGGTGACCACAACACAGTCTGTTGTATAAGGAATTTGACTAAATCAAGTATGTTATGAAGATGTGTGCAATATGAAGAGCTACTATAGGACATTTTTTTTTGTTTTTTTTTGCAGAGACAAGAATATTGGGAAAGGGATATAGGAATGTGGATGAGGTAAGTGCAGGTGAGGAAGGAATTGCAGATCGACAAGACAAACAAGACAAGAGACAGGGATGGTGAAGGAAACAAGAGGTGGGTGAACACCATGGTTGTGATGAGGGTGGGGATATTGTGAATGCATTGACATTAATCTGGGTGACAGTGAGAATTGAGTCATCACCCACTGGACTGTCATCACAGATGGCTGCAGTGTCTGACATCTGTGCCTCTTGTTTTATTTAATACAATGATGGAGAGAAGTGTCTCCATCTGGTGTAGGGGTGCACGAACTGTGTGGTGCACCAACCCTGGTAGTTCATAACTGGTGATAAACTCACCACTTCTGTCACTGCTCCTTGAGGGAATCAATGGCCTATCCTGTGGAGCGGCACTACTTGAGACACCAGGTAGTGCAGGAGCAGCAGAAAGGGTGCTACCAGGTCATGCAGTAGATATGCTGGGCAATGGTGCTGTAGTCTGTGGAGTGGGAGGCAGCAGAATCCCATAAGACAGGCCTACCCTGCTGTGCTGTGGGGACAAAATAAAACATTGATACAATTATTTGACTCTATTATGTTACCTTTGCTTTTATGACTATCAACTCCTGACAAATACCCTGTTTACTATTTGGACTACTCAGCTCCTACCAGATGCGCAATATACTACAGATTGCTGAAAGCAATCATTGATGTGTGCATATATTGCATATATGCATGTTCCAGTTATACTGATTAACTTTCTCAGCAGGCCGGTTGTGCCACTGTTTTAGAGCTGTGATGTTAAATTGCAATATTATGAAAACATAATAGTATTGTATATTTTGGAAGTGTGACTTTTGAAGGCACAGCCTGTGACTGCACTGTAATAGTGAACTGTTGTTTTGGCCTCCAGACTAATGCACGTATACTTTCCTATTACAGTTGTGAGATGACTGCTCAAGTTTGATACAGCTGTGTAATAAACTAATAAAGGTGTCTTTACTTTTAATGCTAAAGTAACAGCACAGTCTGGATATATACATACCACATGCTTCTTGCATCCATGTCAGTATAGCAGCATGACTTCACCCATTCAGTTCTCAGTTTGTGACTGCTGTGGAAAAAACAGAACATAATACCATTAAGCATACAATCCTGACTATATCCAGCTTTTAACTCTTAAACAATTAGTCTTTGTAAATTATACTTACACATCTGTGGGTTGCCCCTAGTCCCACATTCCTCAATTCAATAGTCAAGAATATCCCCTTCCTCATCCTGAGGTCTCTGTAATGATTCCTTCATTGTTCATCAGTGAGGGAGATAGCAGTAGCACTGGTCAGAGCCAGGCCAGACTGTTCAATGCCTCTGCCTTGTAACCTGAGCCACAATAGTCCATCTGCAAAAGTCTGGGCCCATGTTCATTCACTAGGAGTCCAAAAAACACTTTTGATTCCTGGACACCCCATCTTACAGCATTGAATCTCAAAATTTCTCCAGGAACACCTGCCATGTCTACCACAGATGAAGACCAATGAAGAATTATGCTTTCCCATCAATTGCAGGTATTACACTTATTGTTAATGTGCACTTTCTGGTTTTGCAACATTTGAAAGTGTTGCTCATTGCTTACCAATGCACAAACACATTGTGTGAGAGTGAACACTGCTGGGAAATCTATTTATGCAGTGGCCAATAACATTAATTGAATGCATTTGGTGTATGATTGTGGTTGTCTGCTACCTGGGTGGCCCATTCATCTGGTCTGTGCACTGCTGCTCTATGGGTAAATGAGATGTGAATAGCCAAGGCCATGCCTGCTTAGCGGCACACTGCACAAAACTGCACCCTGAAAAAAGTTATAAAAAATGGAGAAATACTTGAAATGAGGAAAATCAATCTATGACATACAGAGTAGAAACTGTTAATATGCATAAGATATCACTACATAGGCTTGGATCCCAACACATACTGCAATGCACCATCAGAAAACAGGAGGGGAGAATTATCCATCTTTGCCACGCAAACAGCTTTGCAGCAAAAACTTGAAGTAACTCCTCACACAACCAAATGCAACTGGATGTGCACTGATATCAAGGCATGACCTGTTATTTGTAAATTTATTATGTTTAATATATTTGGATGTTGTTCACTTAGTGATCACACAAACTATTATGATTATTCCTTGCAGATTATAGCTGTATCCTACCTTTCTGAGTTTCTTGGTCATTCATCAGATATCTGACTAGTACTCAGAGACATGCAGTGTGCAAGCCAGTCTATATAATTTATCTTCAAATGTGTGAGGATATTAACTGGGAACACTATGATATGCAGTTGCCATCAAATTAATGGAATTAATGGATGGCAGAAAGAAGCATAGACTGCTGTTTTTGGGAGAGCAAAGTTGGGTTCCTGTCATGGCACATGCAAGGGTATAATGTTCTTTCAAAGGGGGTGGACCCAGGCTGAGCTAGTGTCATGGCACAAACAAGGATATGTCACTGTTGTAACTCTCTTTGTCTTGCATCCTGCTAATTTGATCTTCTGAGGGTAGTGATGCCAGAAACTTCTATGTGTATCATTACTTTCTAACTTCTCTCTATCATGATTTCCCATTACAAACATGTGATGCTTAACTGAGGGCATGCAGTGATCATAAGTACTTTGGGGGGGGGGGGTCAATGTCTGAATCTTTGAGGCCTGAGGCCTACTACTTGCTAATGGACTCATACAAGTCAAATAATTCTCTGTTTTCACATGTTACATTAATTTCTGTACAAATCTCCTACCTTGTAGTTGCTTACTGTACCAAGTGATGAAATCAAAAGATATGTCATAATATTATTATATAATGCAGTACATGTTCAGGCCTTACCTTGTAAATGCAGTAGTTGCAGTTGCTGCATTGTTAGTTCAGGGCTGACTGTGATGCAAGCAGTACACAGCCAATACCCATGGAGTTAAAGGTTCTGGCCCTGAGATGAGGCAGGCAGAGGTCACAGAGTTCCTGTATTGTGTCCCTGTCATACTCTACAATGTCCATGTTGTGTATGTTATGATAAGTTAAATGTGGCCTGAAAACTTTTCTACATCTTGGTCTAGGCCCATTGGCAGCAGAAACATTGCCTGCAGCCTGTAGTACACACAAATGAAGTTAAGCAGCAGCAGGTCCTAACATTCTGTCTGTGGAGACTTTCTGTGCCTGTACTCCACTACGTCTGAAATGCACAGGAAAAAACAGCTTTGAGTCTGCATGGTTGCTTTATAAGTTGTTGAATAGCTCCACCAGATTGGCTGATTAGCATGCAATTAATCTGTTTATGCTGTAACTAGCATCTCTGAAACCGAGGTGAAGACAAATGAAATCCATTAATAATCTATTCCATTATAAAAAGCTAGCCAAAGTGATGGTGAGGACACTTGCTATATGTTTGCAGGACTTAGAAAAAATATTTCCAAAGATATCTCTATAGAGCAGTATTGAACTCCAGGAGGTATGCTCCCATTTTGTTGCATACATAATGCATACACTGTACTAGTACTATATTAGTGAAGAATGTGAAGCAAAGCCTTTTACACTGTTATCTGTATGCCTTAGTTAGAAGTGTACTGATTGTCAAACCATTTTAGAGGTACACATGATTGACAATGCATGGAAATAGAAAGATGTGTGATACATGTGTACAAATGTTTCATGGAAAGTCCATTTAAAGCATGTTTAGTATTTCAAAGATGTAGTATTAGCAAAAACTCCACTACAGCCATTATTTCCTTTACTCACTCCATCTCCCCAGCCAGAGACAATAACAAACTAGTGTCCTGTCTCTTCTTGACCTCTCCAGAGCCTTTGACACTGTCTCTCATCCCATCCTCATTTCCAAACTTTCTCACTTCAATCTTTCCTTATTAACTTTGTCTTGGTTTAACAGCTACCTCTCTGACAGACAGCAATCCATAAAATGTCTCTCTGCTCTTTCCCCCTTCCTTCTCATCAAAATAGGCGGCCCACAGGGTTAATTCTAGGTCCCCTTCTTTTCGACATCTTCACTAACCAATTTACACATCCTGTCCTCAGTCAGTCTTCATACAGTACACTAACAACTCCACAATAATCTCTGCTGCTGACAACCGCTCTGACCTGCTCACCCTGATACAAAAATCTTTCAACCTCACTGAAAAATGACTTGCTAACAACTAACTCATACTGAACCCCAAAAAGACAAAACTTCTACTCTTCCTCCCTAAATCCCTCTCCCACCTCAAATCCACATTCACCATTTCTTCCCTTAACAACACTATTGTCATGGTAGAAACCCACACTAAGCTTCTTAGTGCAATCATAGACAACCAACTTAAATTTGACCTCCATGTGCTACACTGTATTAAGAAAACCCACCAAAAGCTCAGCCTACTGTATGGAAGTAAAAGGTTCCTCACAACAGACTCTAGAATCTCACTTGCCCATGCTACCGCCTAGCTGACATCTTCTACAGCTCGCAAATCTTAACAAACTTATAGTCCTCACTCCTTTCCAAACTTGAAACCACCTACAACAAAGTTGATAGATTTGCTGCCAATTTGCCTTCTAAATCTCACCACTGTCATACTCTTAGGACACTCAGCTGGCATGAATTTCCCCCAACTTCTGCTTACTCAAGTACTCATCATCCATTCAATCCTGTACAAGCCCTGGTCCTGCCCCAACATCTCCTCACTGGTCTCCCTCTACACCCCCCCAGAACCCTCAAGAGCTCAGACCCATGTCTCTTATAGATTCACAAACCTAGTAAATCCATTGGCCATAATTGCTACAGCTATTATCCCTCCCTTTCATGGAACCAGCTTCCCATGACCCTCAGAAATATTACCCAGGTCCATTAATTCAAGAAAGCTCTCAAAAACTACCAAAGCAGCACCTGGACTTGTCACTGTAATGACTCCAGTTGACCCCCATCCTTTCTATGCCCATACTGTACACCTTTCCTCCACTTCTTCATTCTTTTGCACTATCTTTTAGAAACTAACCTCTTAATATGACATCACAGTCTCTAATTACTGTCCATAGTCCTTCACGTCTTAGACCTAGAAACCTGATACCAGTATCCTATTGCAATATGGCTGTTAATTTAAGTAACTGCACCTCCTGTAATGAAAAAACAAACTGCTTTTTGAATGTATCATGGGCCTCTGATGACAATCTAAATGTGTTATTACTTTTCTTGTACTACATCGTATTAATGTCTTTTAGATGTTTTTTTTTTCTTACTTGTACTGGTTGTTTCTTAATTATTTTATTTGTGCTAATTTACATAGTTGTACTGTGGAGTTTTTCTCCCCAGGCCTCTGCTGAAAAAAGACAATATATCAGTTGGACTACATCATTCAACAAATGTCAAATAAATAAATAAATAAATAAATAAATAAATAAATAAATAAATAAATACATAAATAAAAATGGTTCATGCTGCTGTTCTTTTGCAGTTTGGGGAGCAAAGAAAAGTTACTGTTATGTCACAAACTAGAATGGACTGTTCATTTGGGGGAGCACAGTTGAGTTACTACTATGGCATATACAAGGATATGTTGGTCTTGTTACTCAGCTTGTTTTGCATTGTGCCTGTTGTTAGTATTTCACATCTGTAGACGGTTTCATCTTTTTCTAGTGGGTACCACTGACTGTGTACCTTTATTGTTTTATCTGGTAACAGTTACTTTGTACTTATGTGATACTTATGTGTATTATCATTCTGTTGTCTTTTAGGACACAAAATGTCATTGAGGAGTAGACCTGTCTTCAGTGAAGCTGAAAATGATATCATTGTTGATGTGCTCCATCAACATGCCGCATTTCTTCTAGAAAGGGATCGTCCCAATATGTCTGAAAGGCTCAGAGTTTGGCAGCAGATCATTGCCAATATAAATTTTCTGGGTGGTCACAGACGGACATATGAGCAGGTGCACCACAGGGCCACTGACATGATTATCTCTTCATGGAGGTGTGCAGCTGCTGTTGCCCAAGATTAGGGGGTAATCAGAGTTGGGCCTGCTGCTGAACCACCTCTCACCCTCAGAGAGGAATTCCTGGCAAACATCCTCCAACAGGACAACTCACAGCAGAGTGGACCACACCATGTCACTGATGTAGTCACCACTCCATCGCAGTCCCAGGAGGAGCTTCCAGATAGGTTTTATTATATGACCAGTTGAATACTGTCGCATACTAAAACAATTGAAATAAAAGTTACTTCTGTGTCACGTGTTTTTCTTGGGGGGGGGGCACTGAAGATTGATACATTAGAGTTGTCATCCTAAAGGAGATATAGAGGAGTGCATGTAGTACCCCCCGTCTTAATGTTAAATGTGATGATGTTGCCCTTGCCTCTTGCTTAACTTATTTTAGGACTGTCATGAATCCAGCAACATATGCCTCCTGCAGACAGTAAACCAAATAAATGTATTTCACTATTGCAGATCAATTTATAGAAATATCATAGTGTGTCATTTTAGGCCTGTTGTGCGTGTATTGCTGTACTGTCTGTAATAGTGGCAGCACTGTTAATTGTTTACCATACATTGCACCATAGTATTGCAGGTATTAATGTATACCTGCTTTTCTCCATTTTTATCTCAGGTGATCATGACAGTGTGAGTGTGGGTCTGTGCCACCTGTTGTCAGTGTTTCATCAGACACTGATGATGATGGTGGCAAAACTGAGACACAATCAGGGATGCAGAGGTTGAATCAGACACAGAGGTTGACATGCAGTGGCCCCTGACTTTTTCCATGGACGCAGCCAGTAAGCCTACACCTACCCAGTCTACTGAGCCCACAGATATTGGACAGGTGGAGGGCAAGGACATTGATCAAAGAAGTGTGGCTACTGTAGCTTCAGAGCCTGTTGACTTTGGCCATAGCCAAACTGTTAGTGAGGTGCCACACAGGAGAGTTGAGAGGGGTGCTCATAGGGGCTCTGCTGTCCTTCCTCTACCTGGTGTAAGTGTCTCTTCCCATGTCACTCAACATATGTTTAGGGCCATCATGGAGACACAGGCATGTTCAGAAAGGCACTCAAGGCAAATGTTCAAAGTTGTGGATGTGGAACAGTCTGACATGCGTGACTGCCTCCACAGTGTTGCCAGTTTGCTGCATTTGTGTTGAACTGATAATTGTACCTGTCAGTTACATTTGCTTGCCAAATGTTACAGAGGATAGCATCATCATCACAATACGTTCCAGTGTATTATCTTGTAAGGGCTGTGAAGTCAGGAACTGCAAAGTGTGTCATTACTTTATAACCTTTCACTTTAATGCTTTCCAGTACATATGTATGGTGCTCATCATAAGATATGCCATCACATTCAGATCTCAGGATTGTATGACAGCACCATAGTCAAGCTTATAAGAACAATAATACAGGATAATGCTGTCTTTTGCATGAACCTCACCAGACACAAGCAGCAGCTGGACAGACCACAAAGCTTTCTCATCAATATAACACAAGGCCTAACCAATACATGCTGTATGTGGGTAGATTAAGACATGCTACTGTCATCTGTCTAATATTGCATTAAAATGTAACTGATATTCCAAGCCTCTTTTCTTTGGTTTAAGCACTGGTGCTTCAGGCCAATTGTCTTACACTAAGAAGGTTTGTAGTCTACACTCTTGGAGGAGACCATAGCCTTTGCCCTTCTGAGCTGGGAATTGCTGGTTGAATGCTTATTGTGCCTGTTGTTCTAAGTGTCTTTGTTATGGTTTAAGCATGTGACCTCCAAACCAGTTAGTCATGATGCAGTTATGTAATATTAGGAAGGTTTTTGGTGTAGACTACTGTGATGGGAGAGGATAGCCTAAACCATTCTAAGCTGGGAATGGATGGTTGAAGGCTTGTGGTGTCTGTTATTCTGAAAGTGTCTTAGTTCTTGTTTAAGCACTGGGGTTCCAGACCACTTATTTCTCACTAGAAAGGTTTGGTGTTTACACTCTTGTTTCGAGTATTCTACTTAAATGCTACTTTATTTAAACTGTTTTTTTTTTTACTATTGTGATTGCCATTTTCTGCACTTTGAATTTGTAGTACTTCTGCCTTTTGTAGCATAGGCTAAATTAAGGCTTGCTGAATTTAGACTGGTATTATTTGAGCATTAAGAAGGCCCCCCAGCATCCTTGTGGCAGAAGTGTGCAGCCAAGGACCCATCTAACTTGGGGATTGCTGGAATAAGGCTCAGTCTTGGCCTTTCTCTGTGTTTACTTTTTTTTTAAAAATCATTTAACTTTGCTTGTGGTCCACATCATGTTTGACCAGGTTTGTACTCAGTTTACTGTAGCTGCTCAAACTTTGCACTGCCACCCTCCAAGCAATGCAGTTGTGCATTGTGAAGCAATGGCACATTTTCCTACCCCTAGCTCTCTATAGAATAAACAAGTTTTGTTAGTCTTACAACAAAACCTGGTCAATCTAGCCTACTTTCACTAGTTACTACTGTATATGCCTCCCATAATGGATGGACAGTGTCCCACCATTTCTCCAGGCAGCCTCATTGATATGGGCATCCTGAGGCAATGTAGCAATTGCCTCATGTACACTAACAGCCAGTTACTGCTAAAACAAACTAATACAACATGTGAGAGCTGCATATATGCTATGACTTTAGAAACAATTCTCTCACATAACAAAAAAAACAGGTATCAAACATGTCAACACACACACACACTTCACCTCTTGCACATAACAAGCTCACAACACATTAACCCACGTATGTGGAGGTACACATTAGAAACCAACCTAAAGATCAGAGCTCTCCCAAGTGCAAACCTACTGCACACACTGCAGACCCAACAGAATCCACTACACATAATAATACACACAACAGTGTATCAACCAATATGCCCCTAAGGCAAAACACCTCAAAACCAAATTTCTTGGGCTTAAGTGATTTCATAGTGAGGCACACAGATATCTCCCTCACCAAGCTGGACAAGGAGAAGGTCATGGTCAGCTGCCTGTCAGATGTCAGGATTCATCAAATCACATACACACTCAAGTCTCTCAACAAGTACCATTATGACTTTGTCGTAGTCTACATTGCAGTGAATAACTGGAGACATACCTCATTGTACTATATGAAGAGAGACATGACTGAGCTCTCAGATTAACTGTCCCAGGAGGGTGTTCCTAACCCCTAAGCAGCATTCCACCTTCACCCAGGATGACGTCTCAATGTAAACAAAGCATGATTGATCTTCAACAATTGGTTTAGCTTCTGTTGTCAGTACAGGGGGATCCAGTATCTGTCAGCCTGGGAAGATATGGTCAACAGACCATGCTGCTTTGCCAGAGATGGTCTTCACTTTTCACCTCTTGGCTTTCAGATATTGGCAAAGGTATTTGCCACCCCCAAGGCAGGAGTGTGGCAGTGACTTGAGAGAGTTGGCAACAGTTAACACGATACTCTGACCCCATGTAGAAAAATGGGAAAAAAGGAGGCTGATGATGATGATGATTTGCCACCCCCATAGTGGCCTTTTTAGGCAATGTCAGAACAGCTACATTCCTGATGTAAAACATCCACTAGAGACAAACTGAAGGTTGTGCTGCTTAATGCAAGGAGTGTAAATCAGAAACTGCATTCACTGGATGCACTCCTTACCTTGGAAGATGCCCATGTCTGTGCAGTCACGCAGACATGGTTCAAGGCCACAGAGAGCACCCTGGCCATGTAAGGCTACAATGCCTTCCACACATTCAGACATCAAAATGGATATGAAAGAACCAAAGACAGAGGTGTGTACATTTTCATTAAAGACAAATACACCTCAAGACTGGTCAAACTGTATGACTCCATAGCACTACTCCAAGTCCAACTAACTGTAGGTAAAACCCCCTTCCATATCATTGTTAGCTATAGGTCCCTAACCTGAACCATGAGGGCCACTCTGCCTACCTATGTGGACCTACTTAAGTCACTCACTATACAGCCAAACACATTGGCCAACTGTGATGCCAACTATCCTTTCATTTATTGGAGTCATATATGAGCAGACGCAAGCTCGCCATAAGGTTCCTGGACTTTATTACAAATGCACTACAACAGATAGTCTGCCCCTCCACAAGGGGCTCAAATTCCCTGGAGCTTTTACTCACCAACATAGGGGGTCTCTGCACTAACCCCTGTCTTTTGCCCTCCCTGGTCAAGTTGGATCAGAATTCAGTCTCATTCAAATTACCAATCATACATGACATCCCCTCAAGAGCAAAAAGGATGAAATATTTCTCCAAAACAAACTATAACTTCCACAATAATGCCATAAATATTTGCAAACCCCCTGCTACCACTGTCAACAATGACTGCTATACAGAGGTGTACATAAATGGCCTGTATAAACACCTTTACAAGTGTATAGACTTGGCTGAAACTGAACAGACCAAAACAAGGTCCTCACAAAAAACAATCCATCCTGGTTGGCTTCAAGCATAAATAGGTTATACAACAAGTGGAATAAAGTAATGTCTAAGAACAAGAGGGAACTGACTCAGCAGAGGAAGGACACCCTCCACAGATTGAACAAGCAAATTAGTTATCTTCTAAAGTACTTTAAAGCCAAGTACAAAGCTAAACTAGCATCCCTAGCTAAAGATAATCAGGATCATAGGATCATAGGAAGTTACTAGGCTATAGACCCATTGGTCATTTCAATCCTAGCCATTTCATGAAAAATGTAATACTATAGATACTATAGTCAATACACAGGACTGCATTTAGTAATGACTGCCCATGTCCAAGAAGGTTGTGGGAGCTATCCCCAGTAAGAATTTATGGTGCCCAATCCAGTCATCCAGGTTCCTTTAGAAAAGTGTCTTAGAGGTGCTCTGCTTCACATGAATTGACAGTCTATTCCAAAGATGCTGCAGTCACTGGGATACAAACCTATCCATCCGGCATGTCCCAATTAAGTCACAGGCCATATTTAGGTCCCTGGAATGGGTAGCTGTAGTCCCATTTGATTTATGGATATGCAGCAAAGTCATTAGATTTGGGTTGGAGATTGCTTTGTACACCAGGCATAAGTCTCCCCTAAGAAGTCTATATCATACTGATATAGTGACAGGGACTTTATTCAATCTGTGTAAGGGATGTGCTGCAGTCCCTTGATCTTCTTAGTTAGAAACATCTGGAGGTTCTCTAATTGCTGCAGGTGTTTTGCATGGTACATGCTGAAAGGGGCATTATACTCAATTATGGACCTGATTAGTGACGATTATAGAGGGGTTATAACCTCCTTTGCTCTACAGATGATGCCTTTGCTAATCAAGTGCGCTATGTAGAAAACCATCTTTACTATAGTAGACATATGGTGGTCAAAGTTAAGGTCACAATCTACTTGTGATCCCAGATCTCTTACCACATCATAGGTATGTAGGGTATTGTTGTTAATTTGATAGCATGAAGGGACATTGTTTTTACTGAAGGGAATGATGATGCATTTTTTGCATTCAGTCTGAGACTGTGACTAAGATACCAGTTGTTGGTGTGTGTAAGACCCTCCTGAATTATACTGACATCATTTGGGGATTCAATAATTGCACCCAGTTTGCAGTCGTCCACAAACATGGTCAGCCACAGCCCCATAGTTTTGGCCTGAACTTCTGAGAAGTATATGCCAAACAGCACGGGGCCCAACACTGACTCTTGGGGTGCTCTGCTGGTGGCAAATTTTCTAGTTGATATTAAGCCATCCACTTTAATAGTATGTGACTAGTTTGTGAGCCAGTTGGCAAGCCATCATACAGCAAAGGGGTTTACATTCAGTTTACTAAGTTTATCAGTAATGCCTGAGTGTGGGATTGTGTCAAAGGCCTTTGCCAAGTTAAGTTATGCTCTGTGTACAGATTTACCCTCGTCAATGGCCCTGGTCAGATTTTTGAAGAAATCCACCAGATTTAACAGGTAGAATCTTCCCTTGAGAAAGCTGAATCAGGAGCCATTCTTTAGCTATGGCAGAAATCTAAAAGGGAAGGGCCAGCTTTGTGCTGAACTAGTAGTGGACAGCACCACTCATACTGACCATGAAGACATTGCCAACCTGCTAGCAGACATATGTGAGGCTAACTTCACCACCTGTCCCCACCAGACATACCCCAAAGCATACCTGTCACCACTCCTCTACCTAGAATCTACAAAGAGCAGTACATAACTGCACTCTTCATGGCCAAAAATATAGCCTCTATAGGACTAGACAACATCCCTGATTGCCTACTAAATGGTCTGAAACAGGAAGTAGTGGAACCAGTTGGCACTCTTTTCAACCACAGTGAAAGTGGTGGCTTTGTCCCAGCAGAGTGGAAACAGATACAGTAATACTCCTTCACAAAAAATATCCATCAACTGACCCTGGGAACTATAGGCCCATATGTCTAACCAGCCTTATCTGCAAGGCCATGGAGAATAATATCATGTCTTATCAACAAATTCATAGGTGACCTTCAAACTCCTGACTCAACACAATTTTGCTTCTTTAAGGGTAGATCATGCTTATTAAACCTGGTGGACTTCTTCAAGAATGTTACCAAAGCACTGGATGAAGGCAAAATACTACATACAGCCTATCTTGACTTAGCCAAGTTGTATGACACAATCCCCCACTCAGGCATCATTGAGAAATTTTCACAGCCAGGAATTAACCCATATATCATTAGATGGGTAGCCAACTGGATCACCAGCAGAACACATGCAGCCAAAATTGGGGATTCCACCTGTAGCAGCAGACCAATTACCACTGGTGTACCACAAGGATCTGTGCTAGGTCCCCTGCTGTTTGGAATGTATTTCACAGAAGTCCAGGGGAAAATAGATGGTCTGTGGCTTACCATGTTCACCAATGACTGCAAACTGGGTGCAATCAAGTCCCCCAAGGATGTTGACATACTACAAAGTGGGTTTACACAGACAAATGATTGGTGCCAAAGTCAAAATACTTAAAATGATGCATTAGCATCCCTTTCAACAAAGGGGAAGTCCCTGCATATTACAATATTAAGAGTACCCCCCTTAGCTGAAACCCTGTGGCGAAAAACATGGAGACACAGGTTGATAGCAGCCTTAACTTCAATCACCATGAGTCCACAGTGGTAAGGATGGGCTTCTATGCTGCACATCATCATTATAGGCAGACCCTTTTTCCCATTTTTCTACATGGGGTCAGCGTAGTGTGTTAACTGTTGCCAACTCTCCCGATTTCTTCAGCACTCATGCCTGACTGTCGCAGATCTTCTTTCACACAATCCATCCACCTCTTTGCTGGACATCCTTGCTTCCTCTTACCTTCTTCCTGTCTGTTCCAACTCTTCTTCACCAGATTGATCCCAAGGATATTGCCAATATCCTGGCATATCGATTTAGTGCAAATCTCACCCCCTCTCACCCCCTAAAGGGCCCATCTCAATACAAAAAGATTGCCAAATTCCGGTAATCATGGCCACACAGGTAGAAACTCTCCAAAGCTAAGAATACAGCATCCATGGGACCAGATGACATCCCGGGCTGTGTACTACATGAACTACAAAATGAACTGGAACCTCACCTAAGTGTCATGTTTAATCATAGCCTCACCTCAGGCTTTGTGCGCACTGAGTGATGCACAGCTACAGTTATCCCACTCCACAAGGGAGGATCCACCTTGGATCCCTGGAACTACCATCCCATCAGTCTGACAAGCCTGATCTGCAAAGGTATGGAACGCATTATCATGGAAATTATAAACAAAGACATTGGCAACCTTCAAACACTGGACCACACCCAGTTTGGGTTCGTGAAGGGCTGTTCTTGTCTCCTGAACCTGATTGACTTTTTCAAATCAGTCTCCAGAGATCTGGACGAGGGTAAGGCAGTCCACACAGCCTATCTGGACCTCGCCAAGGCCTTCGACACCATCCCTCACTCTGGAATCATCAATAACCTTACTAAGCTGGGTATAAATCCCTACCTCACTCAATGGGTTTCCAACTGGCTTACTGACAGAACCCAGACTGTTAAAGTAGCCAACTCCAAATCCAACTCCAGACAAGTGACAAGTGGAGTACCTCAGGGTTCAGTCCTGAGACCGCTCTTGTTTGGCATCTACTTCTCTGAAGTACAGGCCAACACTAAGGGACTCTGGCTAACAAAGTTTGCAAATGACTGCAAACTGGGAGCCATTATTGAATCCCCAAATGATGTGGATATTCTACAAAAGGGCCTTACAGAAACATATGTTTGGTGCCAGAGCCATGGGCTCAAGCTTAATGCCAAGAAATATATAGTTATCCCCTTTGGGAAAAACCATGTACCCATGAATTACCACATAGGTGGCAATACACTAAACACTGAAAGTGTGATGAGAGACTTAGGGACACAGGTGGACAGTGGTCTCACCTTCAATAACCACATCGTCACACCAGTCAGGAAATCCTTCTATGTGGCACACCTCATCACTAAGGGATTTTCATCCAGAAAAAAAGGAGGTCATTGTCCCACTGTACTCATCCCTCTTTAGACCCATTATAGAGTACAATGCCCCATTTGGTATGTACATAACAAGACATCTGGAACAGCTGGAAAGGCCGCAGAAATACCTCACTAAAAGAATCACTGGCCTAAAGCAGATGCCCTATACCGACCATCTAAAAAAACTCCAGCTATACTCTGTGGCATATCATCTACTCAGAGGCGATCTCTGCTTAACATACAAGGCCATGTCATACCCTGAGCTGTTGGACATGCTCCACTTAGAGAAATCCAAATCCCTTATAGTCACATGCTCCAGGGATCTAAACCTTGTCATCACAATGAACAAAACATGCTGGAGGGATAGGTTCCTGACCCAAAGACTCCCCATACCCTGGAAAAGACTGCCCATACATGTCAACCAGAGCGCCTCCTTGGCGCTCTTCAAAAGGAACCTTGACGATTGGATGGGAGATAGGAAATTCATCCCAGGGATCATGTCAGTCACCCTGCTAGACAGGGGTCCAGGAAGTAAATATTGCAGGAAGAAATATCCAGGGAATATTTATGGCTAGGCTTGTATAGGCTATAAGGCTGATAGCCTAGTACCAACCTATGAATCTATGAACCTATAATTGTCTTCTGCTTTTCTACACACACCCAAACCACTGTAATATGTTATCTTTCCTGGAATTGGAGCTACTTTGGCTTTTGCTCTTATGTCCTCATTTCTTCATCTGTCCCACAATGTGCATCCTACCACCTTTCTCAGGCACTTCATTTCCATAACCTCTAGCTTCTTCAACTGTTCTGCCTTTACTGCCCAGGTTTCAGTAGTACTGGTCACACCACTGTCTTGTACACCTTACTATTCAGCTTCTTTGGCATTCTTCTTTCATAGACTACACCTGATGCTGGGTCTATATCACATAGTAGAAGTTACTTAACTTCAAACACCTAATAGTTGAACCATTATGCTTGAAGTTACATAACTTTGACTACCTAAAAAAAAACCAAAATGGACAACAAAATAAACTGTTGTAAGCAGGGGGGGCAAGCCTCCCTGCAGCCCCCACCCCCACTACTTAAATATACCAACTATAAGATCACCCCACATTAAACAGAATGGAAACCTCTGCCTATGGAGATTTCCATTCACACGCTCAAACTTTTACAAATTAGAATGTACGGTCTCGACCATATGTGGATTGAACTTGTAAAAGTTTGATGATGTGATAGGAACCCCCTGATACTCTATGCCATTTAGCTGCAGCCCCTCTGATTCTAGGTTTGACCTCTTCTTTCAGACTACCCTTCTCCTCAGCTACCCCTCCCAGATACTTGAAGCTGTTTACCTGTCCCACTATCTTCCCTTCTATCTCAATTCTCAGCTTCTTCTGATTTACCCAATTTGCTGCCATTACCACCATCTTATCTGTGCTTAGTTTCATCCCATGTGCCTTCAGATATGCATTCCATTCTCCTATCCTTTGCTGAAATTCTAACTCAGACTCTGCCTGTAATGCCACATCATCTGAATACATCAGCTTTGTTGATTCATCCCCTCCAATCTGTTTGCTAATGTAGTCCATCATTAGTATGAACAGCAGTGGGCTCAGAGCTGAACCCTGATTTCCATCCACTTCCACTGGGAACTCCTCTGTGAGGCCAAACACTGTTCATACTTGAGTCATTGGGTCCTTGTACACAGCCAGCACTAATTCTACCAATGTTTCTGGGTCTTCAAACTATCACAGTACTACCAAGATCAGCTTTCTTGGGACCTTATCATATGCTTTCTCCAAGTTTAGGAATGCCCAGTTGGACTCTCTCCTCATCTCTAGCTTCTTCTCAAGTATCTGTCTCAATGCAAACATCGGGTCAGTTGTGCTACATCCTGATCTGAATCCAAACTGCTCATCCCCCATCTTACATTCTACTACTCTGCGTATCTGTTTATCAGTCACCCTCTCCAGAACTTTCATGCAATGTGATAGGAGTTTGATGCCTCTGTACTGCTCACAGTTGTAGATGTCCATTTAGTTCTTGTACACTGGTATGAGTATGCTTATTCTCCAGTCATCCGAGATATGCCTTTCTCAACACACTGCTATTAGTACAAAACTGTCATGGACAAGAAAAGTCGACCAAGCAATTTATTAGCAGCTTCCAAAACATATACCACATGTTATACCTATATATACTGTTATCATGAATAAACTAATAAAAAATCAAACAAACATGAGAAAAACACATCAAACAGAAAAAAACGAAAAACAATATAACCATTTTAGATAAGATCACCTGAAAACATTTACAAGAATCATATATTTATAAAAAATTCTATAATGTATTAATATATTACTGATAAATGATTAAACAATAATGCATGAATGTATTTGTTTAAATTTTACCCTAAAATGTGCCTTAACTTTAAAATAGGAGCTATACTTATATATTCATTAATACCAGGGCTCATTTGAGAATTTAATCTTAGCTGCCACCTTAATTCACATACATCAAGATGGACATCTAATGTCTTTCCTTGTAAGTCTTTTTTCAACTGTTGAATAACATAAAATTTAAATTTATGGTCTACATTGTCCAAAATATGTCTCGCTAATGCATTTGCGATTTTTTCATGTTTTATATCCAATAAATGTTCTATAATTCTCTCTCTAACCTGTCTTGATGTCTTTCCTACATAAAAAGTGGGACATTTTTGACATTGAGCTATGTAGACCACATTTTAGTATAACAGCTGAAATGTCCTAAAAGGTGTATCCTTGTATGATTTACTAAAATACAATCCTTAGTGACCATAAAAAACTTACATGTACTACACCTTCCACATTTAAAATTACCCTTTTAAACTCTTCTTCTCTCTGTAAAATTTGGTTAAAGGTTTGATCTTTCCGAAAAACAAACTTGGGGATCCCCCCTATTTTAGTATGTACATGTTTATCTAAGTACAAAAAAACCCAATTTTTCTCCACCATTGCCAAAAACCATTCAGCATCTTGATTGTATGTGATGACGAATATCAAATTCTCTGTTTGATTAAATTGTCCCATACTGACTTCATCTTTTTTAGGATAGGAATCTTGAGTATTATTATTAAGTATAGCCTGATAAAAACCTGTCTTCCTTTTTAGTACGACCTCTTTTTTAATATCATTACACAATTCACGTGGATAACCTCTCTTTTTAAACATAAAAACCATAAATTCTAACTCCTGTAAGAATGCCTCTGTATCACTCATCATTCTCGCTGCCCTTACCATCTGCCCTTTAACAATGGCTCTTTTCTGATGGTACGGGTGCCCAATATTAAAATCCAAATATGAATTGGAAAATGTATTTTTTCTAAAGATCTTAGACCTAAAACAATTATTGAACCCATCAGTTGTCAAATAAACATCCAAATAAGAAATACTCTCATTACTAAAATTATATGTAAATTTTAAAATTTCTACAGTATTATTAATATAACTAATAAATTCATCAAGTATTTCACAATCCCCCTCCCATACAATAAAAATATCCAAATAACGTATATATCATGTAATATATCTATTATATGTAGATGTAAATACATATTCTTGTTCCCAATATGCCATGATATAATTAGCATATATAGGGGCACAGGCTGCCCCCATAGCTACTCCTGTTATTTGCTTGAAAAAATTACCATCAAAATATATATAATTGTTTCGTAAAACCACCTCCATGAGTGTTGTGAAAACATTAATTTGATCCTGATCAAATAATTTAGTTTTATTTAATTGATTGTCTAACCATATTAACCCTAATTCATGCGGAATAACCGTAAATAAATTACATACATCTATGGTTAAAAACATAGTACCATCATTAATATTTAACCCTCTTATTCTATCCAAAAAGTTCCATGAATCTTTAGTGATATAATCGAACACTTTAAGGCCCTTTTGCATATGACGGTCTAAGAATTGACTTATAAAATGAATTTTACTCCTTTTACCATCAACTATTGGTCTGAACTGAATGTTGTTGAGACCTTTGTGTAACTTAGGAACACCAAACATATTGCTTACTAGTGGAAAAGGATTTTTTAAATACTCATATTCCATTTCATTTATCTGTCCTTGATATAGCATGTCATCTAAAAGCAAATCTATTTTTTGATAGCTGATATTAATTTCATTAATACTACTCTCCATATAACTGTCACTCATCAGCATATTCATGATGGCATTATTATAATCCATCCTTTCAATTATTACTAATCCGTTCCCTTTATCGGGCTTCATAATCCATATATCTTTGTTGTTTATCAATGTATTCAATAATGCCAACTCATTCTCAGTTAGATTAGAGTATCCACTTATAAAATACCTATTCATATGTTCCCTAATGTCCATTTCGCATGATTTTTCAAATAAGGCTACTGTCTGATTCATGACTGGATTGAACAGACTGGGTTTTTTTCGCCCTTTAACTTGTTTATCAACTATGCTATCAGGAAACCATATTTTCAAATTCATTTTGCGAGTGAAAGTCTTCAAATCAATTAACATGTCGGTAATGTTCCCTTTCCGACTGGGAACAAATGTAAAACTTTTAGACAATAAATTTGCAGGTTCCACATTAAAAACATACTTGGTGTAATTGTATATTTTAAAATCGTCATAAATGTTGCTAATCACTTTTGGGTCACTCAATACATTACTATTAAGTACATTTTCCATTTGATTCCCTAATAATTCCACTAACAGACTTATTTCATTGTTTTCAACTCTATTAGAAATTTCATTCGAGCCTTCACAATATTGACTATCAGGTGTTGATGTACCACCCATATAATCATCCCCACAAATATTGCCATTTATATGTCCATTTCTATCTATACTAAGTTTTGAACCATTGTTCCCCATAACCATATTGCCATCATCATATATGCTTAAATTTAACAAATTGTCCATCAAGCTATTACAAAGGTTATTAGTCAATGAGGTAATGCTGATATTTTCAATGTGTTCCCTTTCATCCAAAAACTCAGCGTCATCTTCTTTTTCAGAATAATTACTGACTAAACCAACACATGTTGGAATTACGGACAAAGTGTCTTTTAAGGCCAATACATTGCTTGTATGCCTTGAAGAGTTCGTGTTTTCAACCACAGACAAACTTTTATCACACCCAACTACGTGGAAATCATCTTGGGCTACAGTACTATAATCCATGTCGGTAAAGCCATCAGCTATACAGTTAAAATTAATATCAGGAGTTACCACTGTAGTTATTGGTGCTGACTCCACAGTAACCACCCCCACCTGATGATCATACTCACTTGTGAGCTGTATATATTCCACATCTGTTCCTGTATTCAAAGCAACTCCCATATTGCTTTGATAAACCAATGTATTTATACTTGATAAACTATTACACGAATACATAACCTTATTAGTCGGCTGAGACCTCCTGTACAAGTTTTGGTTAAAGTCGTTTTCATTCACGTCACATGTATCTATTGAAGGCATATTAAAAACACTTATGCTTTCAATTGCTGACAATACTTTTATCTCTTCCATCTCATCTTGTCGCTGTAAACCTGTTTTCCATACCACATTTTGGGATGGGCTCCCTGTTGCTGGTACAAATATTGTTCGCTTTCTTGCTCCTTGTTTCTCAACCATTCTGACCTTCTCGGTCCTTCCTCTAAAGGGCACACCTCATTTTGAGGTGGATTTATCCCTTCCTGTGAATGAATCACATCATTTTCTTCCTTTCTTCCATTGGTTGTGTTACCATGGTATCTATGACTCCCCCGATTGCCTGCCAAAAATGGGTATACTTTATCAGCGGCATAAATACTAGTGTCTCTCTTAATTTTATTGATTTTACGAGAAAAAATTACTTGACAATTATGTTCAACCTTGTCAAGTATATTACCATAATTAGTAATGTATTGGTCAAAAAGTAAGTCGTTCACTATTTTGTCATTAACTGTTTCTAACTCTATTGTCATCTGTCCGATTTTAGCATTGTTATATTTAATCATAATGTTCTTTAAATTTAATCCAGTTTGATCAAAATGTTCGTAGACTTCTTTAAGCTTTAAATCATCGTTTTCTACTCCATTTGGGTATCTCCACAACTGGAGACCCTTGGGAACCAATTTAAGCTCCAAATTTCTCATCAAATAATTGTTTTCTAGCTGTAGTTTCTTTAATTGGAATATCTTAGTCTCAAAAACCTTCAACTGTTCAGATAATGGAAAATTAACAGTTTCTGAATGTTGGTTGTGACTGTTCACGTCCTGTCGAAAATTATAATTAAATTGCTTCCATCTTGATACATTATTTGTAATACATTCTCCTTCTGTGATGTTGATTTTGATAGTACTTCTATTACTCACTATAATTCCTTGAGTGTTGCCCGAAGTTTGTGTGGGTTGAGTTAATGGCATTCCCAAACTTCCATAAGACAAATTATTTTGACTTGGTCGCTGCTGTTTTTCCACCAAAGATTTAATTTGAGCTGTATGCTCTTGTAACTGTTCATTAATCTGTTGTAAAAGTTCTAAGATGCCTGTGTTAGTCTCCATGATGTCCAAAGCACAACACAAACTCCAAACTGTTAACCAAAAATGAAAACAAAACTATCACAGACAAGAAAAGTCGACTAAGCAATGTATTAGCAGCTTCCAAAACATATACCACACATTATAGCTATATATACTGTTATCCTGAATAAACTAATAAAAAAATCAAACAAACACGAAAAAACATCAAATGGTAAAAAACAAAAAACAATATAACCATTTTAGATAAGATCACCCGAAAACATTTACAAGAATGATATATTTATAAAAATTCTATAATGTATTAATATATTACTGATAAAAGATTAAACAATAATACATGAATGTATTTGTTTAAATTTTACCCTAAAATGTGCCTTAACTTTAAAATAGGAGCTATACTTATATATTCACATTTGTTGGAACATTTATTGGATATAAAACATGAAAAAAATCACAAATGCATTAGCGAGACATATTTTGGACAATGCAGACCATGAATTTAAATTTTATGTTATTCAACAGTTGAAAAAAGACTTACTGGGGAAGACATTAGATGTCCATCTTGATGTATGTGAATTAAGGTGGCAGCTAAGATTAAATGCTCAAATGAGCCCTGGTATTAATGAATGAAAGATTCATGGAGCTTTTTGTATAGAATAAGAGGGTTAAATATTAATGATGGTACTATGTTTTTAACCATAGATGTATGTAATTTATTTACAATTATTCCGCATGAATTAGGGTTAATATGGTTAGACAATCAATTAAATAAAACTAAATTATTTGATCAGGATCAAATTAATGTTTTCACAACACTCATGGAGATGGTTTTACGAAACAATTATATATATTTTGATGGTAATTTTTTCAAGCAAATATAAGGAGTAGCTATGGGGGCAGCCTGTGCCCCTATATATGCTAATTATATCATGGTGTATTGGCAACAAGAATATGTATTTACATCTACATATAATAGATATATTACATGATATATACGTTATTTGGATGATATTTTTATTGTATGGGAGGGGGATCATGAAATACTTGATGAATTTATTAGTTATATTAATAATACTGTAGAATTGTTAAAATTTACATATAATTTTAGTAATGAGAGTATTTCTTATTTGGATGTTTATTTGACAATTGATAGGGTCAATAATTGTTTTAGGTCTAAGATCTTTAGAAAAAATACATTTTCCAATTCATATTTGGATTTTAATATTGGGCACCCGTACCATCAGAAAAGAGCCATTGTTAAAGGGCAGATGGTAAGGGCAGCGAGAATGTTGAGTGATACAGAGGCATTCTTACAGGAGTTAGAATTTATGGTTTCTATGTTTAAAAAGAGAGGTTATCCAAGTGAATTGTGTAATGATATTAAAAAAGAGGTCGTACTAAAAAGGAAGACAGGTTTTTATCAGGCTATACTTAATAATAATACTCAAGATTCCTATCCTAAAAAAGATGAAGTCAGTATGGGACAATTTAATCAAACAGAGAATTTGATATTCATCATCACATACAAACAAGATGCTGAATGGTTTATGGCAATGGTGGAGAAAATTTGTTTTTTTTTGTACTTAAACATGTACATACTAAAATAGGGGGGATCCCCAAGTTTTTTTTTCGGAAAGACCAAACCGTTAACAAATTTTACAGAGAGAAATAGAGTTTAAAACAGAGACAACAGGAAGGAAATTGGGTAATTTTAAATGTGGAAGGTGTAATACATGTAAGTTTTTTATGGTCACTAAGGATTGTATTTTAGTAAATCATACAAGGATACACCTTTTAGGACATTTCAGCTGTAATACTAAAAATGTGGTCTACATAGCTCAATGTCAAAAATGTCCCGCTTTTTATGTAGGAAAGACATCAAGACAGGTTAGAGAGAGAATTAGAGAACATTTATTGGATATAAAACATGAAAAAATCACAAGTGCATTAGCGAGACATATTTTGGACAATGTAGACCATAAATTTAAATTTTATGTTATTCAACAGTTGAAAAAAGACTTACAAGGGAAGACATTAGATGTCCATCTTGATGTATGTGAATTAAGGTGGCAGCTAAAATTAAATGCTCAAATGAGCCCTGTTAATAATGAATATGTAAGTATAGCTCCTATTTTAAAGTTAAGGCACATTTTAGGGTAAAATTTAAACAAATACATTCATGCATTATTGTTTAATCATTTATCAGTAATATATTAATACATTATAGACTTTTTATAAATATATAATTCTTGTAAATGTTTTCCGGTGATCTTATCTAAAATGGTTATATTGTTTTTCGTTTTTTTCCGTTTGATGTGTTTTTTTGTGTTTGTTTGATTTTTTATTAGTTTATTCATGATAACAGTATATATAGGTATAACGTGTGGTACATGTTTTGGAAGCTGCTAATAAATTGCTTGGTCAACTTTTCTTGTCCACGACAGTTTTGTTTTTGTTTTTGGTTCACACTGTTATTAGTACCCTCAGGAGCCATTTGTCCCCTGTCTCACCCAGCATCTTTATCATATCTGCTGCAACCTCATCTGAGCCTGCTGCTTTCCCTGACTTCATTTCCTGCTGGCTTGTCACGACCAGAAACCTGGTGTAACAATGTTCTGTTAAAAGGATGCCAACCAAAGTGCATAGCTAAATGCCGGATAGCCTCTTAAGATGGAATAACAATCCCCCTTCAAGTCCTCTGCTTAAAATCAGGTTTAGCAGCCATTTTTCTTTCCACTTGTAACTATAAGGGATCCGCACAGATTCTACATGGTTTTGGGGACCGTTTTTCCCTATATACTGTACTGTTTGACTGCTTGCTTTGTACTGTCATTTGCCCTTTGCTTAGGTTAATTACCGGCTTAGCAGCTGTAAGCTGCTTTTCCGGGATGAGTGGGTCTCTGTTTATGTTATCGCCAGCTGCGTTACTTTAGTCTGAGTATACCGGGCTCGACTGTTGCACTTTGCTGGCCTAGTCTGCTGTCCAGATGTCTGATTAAAAGGACGCCAATGAACATGTATCGTTGAAGGCCTTTATTTTTCTTTCAAGGTGGATCAATGGTCCTGCTAGAGCCTTTAGCTTAATTACTGGCTTAGCAGTTATTTTTTCTTTTCCATTTGTCTCTATAAGGGCACCACATGGCTTTTATATTGTTCTGAAAACTGTTCAGCACAAGTTATTGCACAGCATAAATATATTGTAGTTTACTGTGTTAGTCTGTTGAGCACTATATATTGCACTGTTGAGAGATTTTATAGTATTACTTTATCATTTACCCATTGCTTTCTGCTGCTTATATTTGGCTCTACTGCTGTATAACCCTGTCCTCTCAAACGGACTAGGGTCACTGATAGCTTGCTGAACTGCTGAATGTTTTGTTCTATTTAATGGTGCCTATATTACCTAACTTGCATTGTTCATAGCATAATGTCTGCTGCTTTCCATTGTTAATCCCCTAAACCTAATCTTCCTCTACATACTTGCTCTTGCCTCATCTAACCATAGTGTCTCTCTACTACTGTGCTTTGTTACACCCTCCCGTCTTCTTTAAACATCCCTTACCTTCTACCTTTCTCCTCTACATCTGCAATATTAACTAACTCAGTGTTGCCTCCCTCTCCTCTACAGTAATCCATCCTGGGTGCTCCCCCCTGCTTTAAACACAAAAGGAATACTTCCAGCCATCACCTGAAGACACCCTGAATTGACCAACTTGCCTGGTACTTAGAAAAATACTACTGAGAAGACCCCCCCCCAACAAGATCGTGTAAATGAATGTTGCTTAACACTAATTAAATGTAGACTTGATGTACTATGTATAGAGTTAATCTGCCCTCCCGTGTGTGCGTTCTAGCAGCATACAGCAGACCATTTGCCCTCTCCCCCTCCTGTTATCACTACCCTAAAATATATTTAAACCACAGACTGGTCCAACTATCCCTGCTGTTTGCTATCTCCTTCTACCATTAGGTGGCAGCATCTACCAATATAAATCCTAGATATTCTTTATAATCCCAACAATTTTTATTTTTTCACAAACAGTTGGTTATGAGTTAATATCCTTAGACTGTAAATATATTGTCCCCCCTGCTAAACCACCCTCTGTAAAGGCAGCCTTCTTTTTCTGGCTGGAAATATTTAGTTTATACCTTCCAACTACAGCCTTTAAACTGTTACTTTGCTGATACTTTTTCTGCCATAATCACCTCTACTATTCTTTCCCACTCCGTTCACCCTATGGACTCACTCCACTCCTCTACCCTGCCCCCACTTCTCACCCACCCCCAGTACTCCTAGCTTTATTCCTAGATTACCCCTCCCTCTTAGCCTAATTACTCAATACCAGCCCCCCCCCTCATTACTCCTCTCACCTATAGCCATCCTTCTTAAACTCTGTAATCTGTACTCCACCCAATAATTATAGTCTCCTTCTCTTTCCTTAAATCTCTAGAATACCTTCATCACTTTTTAAACCCCTTCTTCTTCATAGCCTTCTCTATTTTCCTAACGACTCATACCACTCTCTCTTTGCTCCAACATGCTCTCCTCATTATCACACCCTCCAGTCCCCCAGCCTCCTCTTTCTGTTCCTACTTCCCTTATACTATGCTATCTCATATTCCACCTATGCTTGTCTTATACCACCTACAAAGACAACTACCATGCAAACCCACCTTCCACCTCACTCTTACTCCTATTTCCACTCTATCTCCTCTTCTCTCATTCAGCTCAACCCTCTGCACCTATTCCACCCTAAACTCTTCTCCTATAAAGTTAAGATACTGTCACCTACTCCAGTCTACAATCTACCAAAATTCATGCCTGGCAGACCAATATGGCTAAAGGATATCTCCTTCAACAAACTAGTCCAAGCTGGTGATATCCATCCTAACCCTGGTCCTACATCCTTTATTAACAACACTCATCCCTTACCCTCTTCCTCCTATCTCAACACCCTAAAGATTTTTACAATGAATGCACAAAGTCTAAACAACAAAGTACACCAATTTCAAGCTTGGTTAAGCATAACCAACCAGATAGCTTAGCCATCTTCGAAACCTGTCTCAAGCCCTTTATCTCCAACTCTGAGATTCTGCCCCAGGATTTCATTGTCTCAGAAATGACCGACTAAATAAAAAAGGTGGAGGCACTGCCCTAGTCTACTCCAACCTTCTTACCTTAATTCCCCTCCAAATTCCAATTCCTCAATTCCAGAACACTGAACTAACTGCTGGAATTCTAAAACTAAATAAACATAAAAATATCTGCATCATTACCCTATATATCTCACCTGGTAACAATATCTCTACACTCAAAAATATTCTCCTATGGGCCTCTACTGAAATTAACTATGAAACTTATATCCTTGGTGATGTGAATATTGACTGGAATAAAATCAATTGCCCCTCTCCCTCCCTATCCATTAACCTCTATAACTTCACTCAAATAATCCTCTCCATCACTCGACCTAACAAAATAACCTTCCCAGATCCACTATAGATTGGATCCTAGTCTCAGATCCAAATAAAATAACCAATTCTGGCACAAATCCTGATACCTTTAGCGACCACCTCCTAGCCTTCATGCATTGCTCAACTAGTTCCTCACCACACCAGCATCAGTATATTCAAACTAGTAACCTCAGTAGCTTCAACCCAACTACTTTCTCAAATACTTTCAAACAAATGAACTGGCAAATTCTAAACATCCTTCCTCTTGATAAGGCTATAGAATATTTCAACTCTGTCTTCTTTGATACTTTAAACTCACTAGCCCCACTAAGAAACAAAAGGATAAAAACTAAAACTGCTCCTTGGCTATTCAAAGAGACAAAACAGATTATGCACCACAGAGACAAACTATGGAAGCTTTACCAAAACAATAAACTGGACAATACCTTGCTCCAATATAAACAGCTCTGCAACCGTGCAAAATGACTAATCACCAAAGACAAAAAAATCGTACTATATCAAAATTCAGTCCAATAACAATAAAACCCCCCAAAAATTCTGGAACTCAATAAACTCACTCCTCAAGCCAGGCTCCAAGAATAATCCCTGTTCTAACCCAAGTAAATCTGACCTCGAACTAGGCTCTGAATTTAACTAATTTTTCACAGACACTATTACTACCCTCACCAAGACATTTCCCAATAATAATCCAACTGCTCTACACTCTCCCCCTTCTAACTCACCTCATCTGTTTGAACTCAAACCAATCTCCACTAACTTTATTAAAAAAATTTTGTCCAAACTTAAAGCTTGCTCTAACGCTCCCAACAATATTCCCTCTTCCTTTCTAAAATGTGCTGCTGATGGCATTGCACTCCCAATCAGCAGCATTATCAACCAATCCATAAAAGAATCATATGTCCACAAACTCTGGTGCTCAGCTTATATTCTTCCTCTTCATAAAGGAGGCAAAAATACCAGCATCGCAAACTTTCACCCCATTGCTTTGCTCTCACCAATCTCCAAAATCCTGGAAAAATGCATCCACCTCCAACGTATGCCTTTCCAGACCCAAAACAATCTTCTCACTCCTACCCAGCATGGTTTCCGTCCAGGCCATAGCACAATAACCGCTCTACTCTCTTTCCTAGAAACTGTCAATCAAGCCCGAGATTCAGGCCACTTAGTTTTTACTGTTTTACTTGATCTGTCTAAAGCCTTTAATACTGTTTCCCACAAGCACCTTCTCGGTCATCTCTCAAACCTTAATCTCTCACATAATGCTTTATCCTGGTTCACCAGCTATCTATTAGACAGATCACAGGCAGTCAAAAGGAAGAACTCCATCTCTTTCTTCCTACCTACCACAACTGCCGTACCACAGGGATCCATCCTTGGGCCAATGCTTTTTAACATCTTCATCAATAACGTATAACTTTCACACTGCTATTCCTGATGCTAAAATCATTTCATACACAGAAAATTCAACCTTAGTCTGCTCTGCCTCAAACCTTTCTGAATTGCTGACTAAAACCCAAACTGCCTTCTCAACAACTGAAAACTGGATGCACCAAAACTACCTCTCTCTCAATGCAAATAAATCAAAGATTCTACTATTCCCTCCCACAATGACCCTCTCCTATGATAAAAACAACTTCAAAGTTTATAGTCAAACCAACTCACCTATAGAAGTAGTCCCCTCTGCCAAACTACTTGGCATTACTGTAGATGAACACCTCGTTTGATATTCATATTCAACAAAATATTAAGAAAACCTACCAAAAGCTAGGTATGCTGTATAGGAATAATCACTTTCTCTCTAACTCTACCAGGCAAACTCTGGCCTCGACTTATCTTCTTCCTTCCTTATTATATGGAGCCCCTCTCCTAACCAACATGTCCTCCTCTATCACATCTAAACTAGAAAACTACTACAACAAAATCTATAAATTTGCCTCTAAATCTAAAAATACCACCCATCGCTGCCTAACCCTACAATCCTGGAATTGGCTTGAACTCCCAAACTACCTAGACTATCTCCAACTCACTACTGCACATAGACTCATATTTCACCCAACAAAATGTCCCACTCTAACTAACATCCTTCCCACTTATACACCCAACAGAGCTCTCAGATCTCAAAATCAGAACTTAATTACTATCCATAAACGTAAACGTCCTGCTGGCCAACTTCTCCTATCTTTCTCACTAGGCAAAAAATGGAATTCCCTTCCCTTCACACTAAGAACCACACCAAACTCAGAAAACTTCAAAACCCAACTATTCAAACACTTGTCCACTAAATGGAAATGTACCTGCCTTCACCCAACCTATTCCAAGGGGGTTCTCACTCTGGTTCCCAAGCTCTACAACTCTCATAGTTATCTTCCTGTGAGCCTTTCTAAGCTCTCAACAATTTCTATAGCTTCTCTCTAAGCTCTCACCTCCTACAGCTACCCTCACACAGCCCAACCTTGTAAATATTGTAAACAGCATTCTACTGTTGATGTGTGTATCTAAAGTGTATTTACATTTTCTTAAAAGGTTTGTATGTAAACTGTTTCCACACCTAACCCATATCTCTTTTCCTCAAATGAAACTGTGTGATCCCTACCTTCAAGCTTAATGAATTTGTCAACTATGCATGATATTGAATGCATTTATGATTAACTATATTACATAAGATCTTTAATATTAACTATAATTTGTATCTAAATTGTATAATGCATCTTGGAGCTTTTCTCCTCAGGCCTCCACTGAAAATGGGTCAATTCGGCCCAGTGGACTTCCCCGGTAATCAAATTGCAACTAAATAAATAAATAAATAAACTAAATAAATAAATATTAGTGCTGTTTTTACTTCTTCTAGGGTGGGCTCCTCTTCTTCTCTCATTGTAGGCTGTTTCTGTGGCAGTACAGTTTTTGTGGGGTTTTCTTCATTCAGAAGTAGCTGGAAATACTTTTTCCATCTGCCTTTGATGTCCTCTGGACTGGTGAGCAGGTTGTTGCTCGCATCCCTTATGAACGGTGTCTGACTATCTTCTTTATCTTTCTGTCTTTGCCTTGCAACCTGATACAGTTTCTTTGTGCCCCTTACTGAGTCACTTTCCAGAATTTTGTACAGTGCCTCTGATGCCTTATTCTTTGCTATTGCAACTTCTTTCTTCACTTCTATGTTGCACTTCTCATAAGTAAGGGCATCACATTCAGAGCTAAGGGTGTTATAACTCTCCTATATGTATCCCTCATAAGACCACTTATAGAGTGCAATGCTCCCTTCTGTATGTACCCCACTAGACACCTACTGCAGCTGGAGAAACGTCAGAGGTTCCTCACTAAGAAAATTTAGGACATGCAACACATGCCCTCCATGCACAGACTGAAGGCCCTGTCTCTGTAATCTGTATCTTGTAGGCTGCTGAGAGGTGACTCGTGTCTAACCTACAGAGCAGTCCCAGACCCTGCCCTAATGGAAATACTGAACATCTGGAAGTCACATGGAACAAGATTCACTCACTCTAGAGATCTTAACCTAGCCTGTGACATTAACTCATTACAGCCGAGTGACGTCTCCAGGCGTTTCTGCAGTTACCTCCTACTGTGCCTCTAGTTGTCAAATATTGCCTGTTCATATTTACATTAATAATTCCAAAACCATGTTACATACAAGGTATCAGAAAATTTTATCTTGAAGCATACATGATGGCAAACACAATTGTATTGATATATCTTCTCTGTCAGTGGGCATTTGTTAAAAATATAAGGTGAAAACTTGATTTTTTAAATGCTGAAGCCACACCCACTAGGAGTTAAAGGTACACCCACAAAAGAGCTCTACTGGAGGGAATGAGTTAACAGGACATGCTGGAGAGACAGATATATCTCCTGAAGATTACTGCTCCTCTGAAACAAACTCCCAATTCATGTAAAACTGAGCTCCTCAATAACCCTATCTAAATGTACCTTAGACAACTGAATGGCAGACTGCAAATTTACCCAGGGTGTGTCACCCATGTCCCTCTTGGAAAAGGGCAGCTGGTTCTGGTCATGTACTTGTGCTGCAAATATAAACCATACAACTTGGTCAATAAGGGAACAATGGTATAACATGGCTATGCTTATAAACGGCCTAGGGCCAATAGCCTAGTAACCTCCTATGAACCTAAGGTGACATCTGCTGTCTGTCTGGGCTCCAGGCCAGTGTCTTGTTTGTCCCTGGTGGGATAACTGCATATGCAATAATCTGATAAAGTTGATTACATCAGCATTGTCTGTTGAGCATATGGTGATAATAATGCCCCACATGCTGATGTAAAAAGCTTTCTGTTATGTCAAGTAACAGCTCACACACATGCACCAAATTGACTGCAGTGAAAATAGAACCACTACCTCTCTAAATACACAGATGACAGCAAACAATACTATACACAAGCACCGCAGCACAAGTCTGACTTTTACTTCTGTGCAGGTCATCTTATAGTGAGTGACATCAGCAGGCCATGTGGGAGACAAGAGGCTGGGAGGGCTGCATGAAATGGATGTGCAGGCTTGTGCAAGTATTGAAAGACTAGAAATCCATGCCATTGGAGAGGTAACTCCAGGATAGCATGTCTACTCTGCTGAGAAGAGACTCACACAGTAGACTGCAGTGAGAACAGAACCCAACTATGTACATAGACTATAGAAGACAGTATTTTACGCAAGTGATACAGCACAAGTCTGATGTTTATATTGCTTCAGGTCAACTTATAGTGAACATCATCAACAGTGCATGTTAGAGAGAAGAAGGTGGGAGGCCTGCCTGAAATGGATGTGTAGGCAGGTGCAGGTATCAAAATACTGGCAAGCCATACCATTATAAAGGTAACTGTAGGATAGCATGTCTATTGTGCTGAGTAGAGAAACACATGGTAGATTGCAGTGAGAACAGAACCTTTCTCTATCTAGGTTCACAGACTTTAGAATAAAGTATTCTACACAAGCTCCAAGCTACAAGTGTGACTTTATATAGCTGCAGGTCAACTTATAGTGGATGGCATCAGCAGTGCATTTTGGATAAAAGAGGGTGGAAGGCCTGCCTGAAATGGATATGTAGAGAGGTGCAGGTATCAAAGTACTGGCAACCCATGGCATTGAAGAGGTAACTGTAGGATAGAATGTCTACTCTGCTGAGTAGATATACACACATGCACACAGTAGACTGTGGTGAAAACAGAATCCCTATCTATCTAGGTGCACATACTATAGAACAAAGTACTCTACGCAAGTGCCAAGGCATATGTCTGACTTTTACATTGCTGCATTTCAGCTTATAGTGGATGACATCAGCAGTGCATGTTGGAGAGAAGAAGGTGGGAGGCCTGTCTGAAATGGATGTGAAGGCAGGTGCAAGTATCAAAATACTCTCAATTAATGGGATTGGGGTGGTAACTGATGGATACACACATGCTCTTCCGGCTAGACACACAAACACACACACACTTGACTGCAGTGAGAACAGAACCTCTACCTGTCTAAGTTACCTATCTAAGTACACAATCTTCAGAACTCAGTACTTTATGCAAGCACCACAGCACAACTCTGACTTTTACATGGCTGCAGGTGAACCTATGGTAGGTGATATCAGCAGACAATGTGGGGGACAGCAGGTTGGGAGGCCTGCACAGGTAGAAACCTAGCTGTGTAAAAACACAAGTTCCCTTATTGAGCATAGCTGGATGTTTGAGTTTAGCACAGCAAGGTTGTTAGCATCACCCACAGGCCATATCCATGAGGGAGCACACAACACTATATGCTACAGTTTGTAGTGTACTTGATATGTGTGTGTAACAAATACTGCACCCCCAGGGACAATAAACACAAATAAGAAAGTATAATATATACAGTTCCATAGCACAGTGAGCAGTGGATTTGCATGATGGCAAAATGTACACACATGCAAGTTACACCTGTTTGCCAATAGATAAGGGGTGTACAAACATGAGCTGCATTGCTAACATTAGTAAAAATAAAACTATATGAAATAGTCCTACACTTATCCTGTTGCCACAAGAATGTTGAAAAAATAGCTGTCTGTGTCACACTTCATTGATATAAACTGCAATGTCACAGCAGTAAAACAAAGGTTGAACACACTGTACTAGATCTCAGTACCATCTGTACTCCAAGCTGGGCTTTCAATATGGCCATGGGCATTAATTGAATGTATCTGGTTACTATTTTTGGCCATCTGCTTCATGGGGGGGGGGTCAGCCATTCTTGGTACAAAACAGATAAACACAGCTATTACCCGCTTACTCTGTTTACACTATGTGGACACACACAAAAAGTGCAATGAAAAAACAGAGAAATAAGGAAGAAAATGTTAGTAATGGACATACACAGGTAAAATAAGTGCCTGCTGTCACATGTTAAGGTACTTTTTGTACAAATCCACCACTGTTTACCTCATTACTGCACCAAGTTAAGATATAGAAGGATATGCCAGAATATTATTAAAAATATATTTTATGTTCAAGACTTATCCTTGCAAATGCAGTAGTTCAGACAATTTTTATTTCAGGCCTATAATTTCCTATTTTCTACTCCCATGTATTAGAGTATACAGGAAAAACAAATTGTAGGCTACATGGATGGTTTGAATAGCTCCACCATACCGGAAATCACCTGCTTATGGAGTAATTAACACCTATGAAAAACAACTGCTACTTTACTGAATATATCAACTCTGCTGGTTCTCATTAGTGCATAATGCACACCTATGCACCGAAGATGAAATAAGGTGAACACAGGGGATCTTATTACTTTTGTCCATGTCTATGATATCACATAGACTTGCAGCACAAGAAGTGGAGAGAAGGTTGCAAACCCTGTAGTAGAAACCAGGACCTTCTATGCTCTAGCCCTACACATACACATGCTGCCACTAGAATACTTATGTGACATGTACTCAGAAACCTACCATTTATTCCTTCATTACCCCTGGTTGCACTAAGTGCTGCATTGCACAAACAAGGATGAAAATTAAAAAACAAAATTTAACTTAATGCACATACAGTCAATATGGCACATTTTAACAAACAATAAAGAGGATGACACAGAACTTGTGGATTGTGCACTGTTTACATGCACTTTTACACTTCAGAGACCTACATGTATGCCTCTGTAAGTGTAACCTGACACCAGAGGCACCAGAAGCTGTTGAAGACTGGGGGGGGGGGGGGAGTTGCAGGGTGAGAGGGGAACTTAGTGATCTAAAAAGGGCAATTTTTTAAAACTATTTACTACCACAATATATATTCTCAGTTGCTTTACACCAGCATGTCATTGTCATTGAGAAGAGGGATAAACAGGCATAACCTTATCACTCTGCTGTTTCCTCATAATTTCTTACAGGTGCTTGGGATACCAGTTAAAACCAGCCATCCTGTGTTACAATAAAGACTTTATCCATCTACGCCAACAAAGCTGGCTTTCTCTGCAAAACTTCAGGATTTTGACACATACGTTTGGACTGTACACAGGTTTGCAGGTGCTGTGTGCACTCAGTCTCCAAAATTCTGAAACATTACATTGCATACTAATGAGGTCCATTAATAATATTGTGCTGAAGAGAAAACAATGGCAGCCAATATGTCATATAGGTCCATAATATTCTGAGATGCTAACATATATATTTTGGCAGCTATGTACTGTGAAAAATCATGACTATTGCAAATGTCCTCAGACTTTACAACAACAATATATCCTCTGTGAGTTGCATAAAACTATTATTTTACATGTGAAACATCAAAAACAAAGAAACAAATTCTGAAATGAACTAACCTTTATTTTGGCATGAAAAGTGAACTCCAGGCTTCTGCACTGGTCATGGATACTGCCTATCCTCCAAAGTCTTATATTTCCATTAAAAAACTATCCACTTTGAGCACTTGAAAAGCTGGATACCTTAGTTTTGCATAGGTTTTTCTTTCAACCGAATGTAGAGTGTTTTTCTTCATAAATTGTACCTTGGATATCCTAGGATACCTTAGATATCCAAGAATACATTTGATAGCAGTGGAGCAGGTTTATATTTATGCATTGCCCATGTTGCTATATTGAAGGATTGCCTATAGATGCACAAGTGCAAAATAAGCTGAATTTTATCCTGGTAAAACTTTTTGCATTTCATCAAGTTTAGCCTACAACATTTTTGGCAAGGAAAAAAGACAACAGCATTTAATAGATGGCTATAATGTGTAATCAGTATATACATGTACTGAAAGATTTTGTAACTTGAATCTGGGTCTCTAGAAACTTTGTATGAGAAATGTGTTTCTGTATGTGGGAGAAAATTAAAAAAAAAACTATCTGCTTCTGAAATAATATCATCATTTAGTGCACAGAGACCACCAAAATGGATGCGAGTTTATCTTTTGTCATGGATAAATGTCTAAGTGATCATGCATGCTGATGCCACATAATCATGCACTCCATCACTCTGTCTGTCTCTCTTCCTCTCTTCCTGTTGTGAGCTGAAAAGCCTGCATTTTCCCCTTTCATCTAGATTTTATTAGTTCTTCCAAATGCTGTTTTATTTATTCATGGCCAATTTTCATGAATGAGTCTGATCATCTAACAATGTTATTCTAATCATACAGAAAATAAGATACTTTTGACTAGAAGACTGAATTATGATCAGTTCGCTGTAGCTTAGAAGAAGTTGCTTCAGATGTGTTAATTACTTTTTTGAGGGTGCAGAATTCATTAGAAATATCTTGGAGATATTACAGAAATTAAAGAAATTAGTAAGCATTCATCTTTCATATTACTTGGTTTGATTTGACATTTACTTTGCAGTGATGTATATTCAGCCTGTTTTTCTATCATCCAGAAATCAATCTTTTTGAATAAATGAGCTATTATTTCACATATTCTGCTAAATGTTACACTTGTGTCTTCATCAATTGCTTTTTGTTGCACTATTGGTACTGTCAGATATCTGAATGGATCTGATGTTCATTTTATCAAATATGTTTAATAATATGAAGTCCCTAAGGTGTGTCAAGCTGTCGACTGCAGCAAAAGTTCCTGATTCATTTTTCACTCTCCTAAATATATAAAATAGAGTCAAGCTCAAGGGTATATTAGCACATAACATGCCAAGAAATTACAGCACTATGACATATAGAAATGTGGTGTGTAGTTCAAGATAACATATTGCTCTTTCATGTTTCATACTGTTATTATTAGGATAACTTTATTTTCCTCATTCCCTTGTGTAACACACATGCAAACACAAATATGCACACATGCACACACCCTTAGTTTCCTACCTGACTTCATTCCACAGCAGATCGTCCTGCAGCAGTAAATCGCTCGCCCTGTACTTCATTCCGTTCTGCAGCCTGCAGCCGATAATCCAGTAATTTTATCCTGCAACAGCAGTAAATTGAAACTTTCCCGCTCACTCACATTTGAGTCCGCCGGAAATGCATGAGCTTCTTCAGCCAGTCGAAAATGCCTTCAGCTCAATTCCGACAGGCTGAAACAAAGAGAAAAAAAAATTGGACAGATCTGCTGCAAAAGTGGGTGGGGTTGCCCCTCCCCCCTTGCTCTATGGTTCTGGCGCCCATGCCTGACACCCCTCCCTGATGTCATCATTCATTGTTGCCATACATTCAACATGAACACTGTGGAAGTGCCTACATGAAGTGAACATTCCTATACGGTTACAAGTTTTTTGGATTTTGCAATTCTAATGGATTTTCACCTCATCTGCATCTTCACCATACTGACAGCCCTGAATCTACATGGCTGGTAACTCTGTAGACAGAGAAACTGAAGGGAAGCCCAATGTTGTACTGTCAAGGGAGAGTATTACTGACGTATATCTGCACAGAGGAATGTGGGCTTTGGATTCTGTGTTTCATGAAAGGTTTACACTTTTAGTTGTCTACATTAGTTTCAAGAACATTGTTCATTTGGGGGTGGAGGTGCAAAGCTACATTTATGTCATGGCACTTAAAAAGGAATTGTTGCTATTGTTAATATCATTTTCTAGCCTCCAACATGTCTGATTATGTCATAATGTATGTGGGGTTACATGCTAGGGTTTGTTCTGTACAAATATACAGACGATTTACTTGCTCTTGTTTCCGTTTAGACTCCTATGTGTGGCTGTATTTGGAAAGCTTTCAAATACATTGCCAACACTAGCACAGAGCCTATATGGGTGCTTTACAGATTGTTGAATCGCTCCACTTTGTTGATTTGCTTTATTAGCATACAATTCAGCTACTTATGCTGTAATTTGCATGCCACAGAAGTTTCCTTATTTGCGCATGACTGAGCTGCTATACGGACTTCACTGAATCTAAAACTCTTCATGCCCATATGTGCATCGCATCTTGATATGCACATGGTCAGAAATGATAATGTAGGCTTTATTGAGTCCCCTCAAAATCTTTATAAACTAAACATCTGAATAATGTTTCTATAATGTGGAAGACACTACATGATTTAAAGCGTAGCCCCAATCTGATACAATGAATCATATCTAAGTATATAAACAAACTAATAAGAAGCACAAACTTCTCCGAAGCCACTAAAAAGCCAGCAAATACCACCATCCAACAAAATATATGCAAAATATGCAAACAAACGTAATTTATTCAAAACTGAAGTGCGAATTATTACATACACTTTTCGTCGGAGCTCCTGCCCCAACTTCCTCAGACAAACACTAACCAACAGTTGAATTACCATATATATGTTAATTACACCAATTATCCTATTAATTCAAATTTTATAATTTTAAAATTTTAAAATGACAATATGCTTTATAAAAAATTTAATCACAAAATGCTATTATCTGTATTACATATTTGGTATATAAACATTACATTTTCTCCAAATTCTCTTTAAAATCAATTATTTACTCAATGCAAAATTCGGAAACATAATAAAACCTATTCACAAATTATGTCTGTATGTATATAATACGTGATAACTATAATACAAGTATATGTATAAAATCAACATTGTAAATACAAAAACATCATAAAAATACAATTCAAAGAAAACAATTTTATTTGCATACTGCGTCCTACACTAATAAACAATACCTATTAAATGTAACATTTCTTAAACTATGTATTGAATATTATCAAGAGAAACTTTCATTTAAACGTGGGTATCAAACTTCTTATTCATAAATGCGTCTAAACTATGAATATGTAAAAAATTCAGAAAAAATTGTAATTACAGATATGTAATTACAAATAAATACATATGCATAAAATTAAATAAATGGAATTACATAATTACATGTATATGAACTTTTAAAAAATATATATATTTATTACCATACATGAAAAATGCTATATTTACACTATATAATATGTTACCTCTCTAGATTTTTAGTAAAATACACTTGAGGGAACACATTTCATTAATACCAGGTATTCTACACGCGTTAGTCCTGAGCTGCCAAATGAGCTCCTTTCTTTCTAATTTCAAAGCATCATGACCCCCTCTTCCATCAGTAACCAATTGGTCAATAACCCTGAGCTTAAAACTATGCCCTGGAAAATCAAAGGCATGCTTAGCCAAAGCATTTTCCATTTTCTTCCCATTTATATTATAAATATGCTCTTTTATCCTTTCACATAGTTTTCTATCGGTCTTTCCAATGTAGAATGCTTGGCATTGGGTGCATTTAGCTAAATAGACCACTTGCCTACTATTACAATTATATTTTAGCTCTGATCTATAATGCTTATTGTTTATAGTAAACTTAATCCCTTCATCTATATATTTACAGCATCTACACATAAGGCACTTGTACATCCCTACCTTAGTTGTGAAAGGATTTCTTTTCCTCTGCAATATTTCCTTGAGGTTATTACCCCGTCTAAAAATTATTTTAGGCTTATCCGGGAGGAGTTCCCTAAAGAAACTATCATTAATAAGATAGTCCCAGTTCTTCATCACTATATTCAATATATAGTTAGAGTCCAAACTGTATGTACAAATGAAATTGCATCCATGGACTATATCTGACCTCGCCTTTGTAACTGGAATATCAATATTATTCCCTTGGATATTACTCAAAATAGGAACATAGTCACCTCTTAGTCTCTCATCTCTCACTTCTGTTAAAATTTCCATTAGGAAATCCATAGGGTAGCCCCTTTGTGTGAAAAAACTTAACATAGTATCACACTCTTCATGAAATTCCTTTTCTATGGTGGTCATTCGGGCCGCTCTCACCAGTTGCCCCTTAACCACAGATCTTTTTTGGTGTCTAGGATGGCAACTGGTACAATGAAGGTACATATTAGAATAAGTTTCTTTTCTATAAATTTTAGACACATATGCCTTCATTGCATAGTCTTTCCTCAAAGAGACATCTAAATACTCTATACTATTTTTATCAAAATGAGAAGTGAAGCTCAGGAAATTTGTTGTTCCATTAAACCATGCTAGACAATCACACAGTTGATTCTCAGTCCCTTGGAATAAAATAAAAATATCATCCAAGAACCATGTGTAATATATAATATTGCCTTCAAATTCATTATTACTTAGCACAAAGGACCTCTCCCAGAATGCCATTACCAAATTAGCAATAGCAGCCCCACACGGTGAACCCATAGCCACCCCGATCTTTTGGTGGTAAATGTCATTATTAAATTTCAAATAATTATATGAAAGAACCGTGTCCATCAACTCCTCAACCAGTTTAACAACATTACCTGGTGCATTCAAGAAATACAATATATTAGACACCCATTCAATTCCTAGATAGTGTGGGATACTAGAATACAGATCTTTTACATCCACTGTGACAAAGTAGGATTCAGGAAAAAATGATAAACCATTAATTGATTTCAAAAAGGACCATGAGTCTTTCGAAATTTGTCTTTCCATTAAAACATATAGGATAATTGGTTTAATTAACATATATATGGTAATTCAACTGTTGGTTAGTGTTTGTCTGAGGAAGTTGGGGCAGGAGCTCCGACGAAAAGTGTATGTAATAATTCGTACTTCAGTTTTGAATAAATTACGTTTGTTTGCATATTTTGCATATATTTTGTTGGACGGTGGTATTTGCTGGCTTTTTAGTGGCTTCGGAGAAGTTTGTGCTTCTTATTAGTTTGTTTATTCGTGTCTTCATGGAGCCAGTATTACCGAATAGTCCGACTTCAGTATCTGAACACTCTGGTGGTGATGGAAATTTAACGGTCCTAATAGGGCTGTTAACACAGAAAGTTGACTCTTTGTCTCAGAAATTCGAGGAAGTTACTAACCAACGGACTGGTTCACAGTATGCTAACGGTAAAAATGGGAACATTTTAACACATGGTACTGCTAATTTCAGTCCAGAAGAGGAACCATTAATTGCTGGGGTTCGGAGAATGGAAGGAATGGGAGCAGCTGCGGTTGCGGCTTCTCATGTGGCTCCTAATCAGGCTACTCCTAATCAAGACATCTCGGAAAGAAGGAATAGTAATCAGAATCGAGTACCAGCATCAGCGGCAGCATTAACGGCTGTTGCGAGTCTTAATACATGGATTAACAGACCTTTTGTTTTTAGTAATGGTTTATTAAATACAGTTAATGCTCCAGACCAGGAGGTAAGCGCTGACCTTTCTTCTAAACTAAATGAGTTTGATGAAAAGTTGTTTACAGTACGCAAATTGCAACTGGAGATAGCGTACTTTCATGAGTATCTGAATTTAAAGATTGTACCAAAGGGTCTAAGACAGTGGCAGTTCCCTACGGGGCTTAGGGAAGGATCTCCCTTTCATGATGCTCTGATAGCAATGTTCGATAAGCATGGACTAGAGTTGCTTGACTTGTTATGTGTCCACTACCAACTTTTAGTGGACACATTATTGCTAGAAATTGAGGAAATAGATTTTTCTATCAAAAATGATATCAATTTTGTGAGATATCGTTTTGACTATGAAAGATGTTTCTCTAGCATTGACGAGCATATGGTAAAAATTAGTAATACGAAAGTAAAGAAGATTGCACGTGATGTTAGAGACTATAAGGAGAGCAATGCTTACCCTAAGCCCCCACGAGTGCAAGGAATTCTGACTGTTTCTGGTAACCTTAATGTTAGTAGAGCTGTTACAACTGTTAACGAGAATCAACAAGTTCAGGAAGCTCATTGTAGTAATAATAATAATTCTGGTGTGGGTGAACAAATTGACCAGAATGGCTTGCGGCGTAGTGAAAGGCTTATTCAAGCCAATAACACTAACTACAATAAAAACAATATCACTACGAGCAGTTCAGGGGGGGCTAATAGTGATCAAGCTCAGTACCACCAAAATTTTTGCCAGGGATCTTTCCAGCAAGCGAAACGGAACAACAGAGTAACGAAGAACAAGAGAAAGAAATGGTAGCATTGACTGACCCATTTTCGAAAGAAACATTGGCTTGTGAAGTACTTTATAATTCTAGTCAAGATTTTAAAGTATTTAATTATTCAGACACTAATATTTGTTTAGAGATTGTGGAGTTATTGTCTAAAGGGTATACCTTTGTTCCATCTCGCCCATTCGATTTAGCGAACACTTTAATAGATGTGAAATTGTTTTCTAGGAAGATTAATTTAATGGCACTAATGGGTAAAAATACATACGAGAAATCAGATCTGTATGTATGTAGTGTGTATAACCCTCCCCTGCACCCGCTTCTAGCACTTTCTGAAAACGCTACAGAATTGGACCTTAGGAATTTAGTGAAGTCTAATCCTTGTAGAGTACATCATAAATATAACATCAGTAGGGAAGAAAGAGACCTGCTTGATTTTTTGTGTCAAGCACCCATCCGTATTATGAAACCAGATAAGGGTGGCGGCTTGGTTATAATGACAATTGATGATTATAATTCTAGAATGTATGCTATCCTAGAAAGTGAAACATATGTTAAGGCTTCAATTAATGAAATGAATGGAGTGCATATGTAGGTAAAGGCATTTATTGAGGAGCTTCATATTGAAGCTAGAATTGACAAAGATACATATATATATTTGCAACAACTTGCTCCTAGGACACCATGCCTTTTTGGGATACCAAAAATACATAAAAATTTGAGTAACCCGCCGATGAGACCCTTAGTGGATGGGAGGAATAGCATTACATTCACTTGTGCAAGGTTATTGGATAACATATTGCAAAATATGTTTTAATGGAAAGACAAATTTCGAAAGACTCATGGTCCTTTTTGAAATCAATTAATGGTTTATCATTTTTTCCTGAATCCTACTTTGTCACAGTGGATGTAAAAGATTTGTATTCTAGTATCCCACACTATCTAGGAATTGAATGGGTGTCTAATATGTTGTATCTCTTGAATGCACCAGGTAATGTTGTTAAACTGGTTGAGGAGTTGATGGACACGGTTCTTTCATATAATTATTTGAAATTTAATAATGACATTTACCACCAAAAGATCGGGGTGGCTATGGGTTCACCGTGTGGGGCTGCTATTGCTAATTTGGTAATGGCGTTCTGGGAGAGGTCCTTTGTGCTAAGTAATAATGAATTTGAAGGCAATATTATATATTACACATGGTTCTTGGATGATATTTTTATTTTATTCCAAGGGACTGAGAATCAACTGTGTGATTGTCTAGCATGGTTTAATGGAACAACAAATTTCCTGAGCTTCACTTCTCGTTTTGATAAAAATAGTATAGAGTATTTAGATGTCTCTTTGAGGGAAGACTATGCAATGAAGGCATATGTGTCTAAAATTTATAGAAAAGAAACTTATTCTAATATATACCTTCATTATACCAGTTGCCATCCTAGATACCAAAAAAGATCTGTGGTTAAGGGGCAACTGGTGAGGGCGGCCCGAATGACCACCATATAAAAGGAATTTCATGAAGAGTGTGATACTATGTTAAGTTTTTTCACACAAAGGGGCTACCCTATGGATTTCCTAATGGAAATTTTAACAGAAGTGAGAGCTAAGAGACTAAGAGGTGACTATGTTCCTATTTTGAGTAATATCCAAGGGAATAATATTGATATTCCAGTTACAAAGGCGAGGTCAGATATAGTCCATGGATGCAATTTCATTTGTACATACAGTTTGGACTCTAACTATATATTGAATATAGTGATGAAGAACTGGGACTATCTTATTAATGATAGTTTCTTTAGGGAACTCCTGCCGGATAAGCCTAAAATAATTTTTAGACGGGGTAATAACCTCAAGGAAATATTGCAGAGGAAAAGAAATCCTTTCACAACTAAGGTAGGGATGTACAAGTGCCTTATGTGTAGATGCTGTAAATATATAGATGAAGGGATTAAGTTTACTATAAACAATAAGCATTATAGATCAGAGCTAAAATATAATTGTAATAGTAGGCAAGTGGTCTATTTAGCTAAATGCACCCAATGCCAAGCATTCTACATCGGAAAGACCGATAGAAAACTATGTGAAAGGATAAAAGAGCATATTTATAATATAAATGGGAAGAAAATGGAAAATGCTTTGGCTAAGCATGCCTTTGATTTTCCAGGGCATAGTTTTAAGTTCAGGGTTATTGACCAATTGGTTACTGATGGAAGAGGGGGTCATGATGCTTTGAAATTAGAAAGAAAGGAGCTCATTTGGCAGCTCAGGTCTAATGCGTGTAGAATACCTGGTATTAATGAAATGTGTTCCCTCAAGTGTATTTTACGGCTAAAAAATCTAGAGAGGTAACATATTATATAGTGTAAATATAGCATTTTTCATGTATGGTAATAAATATATATATTTTTTAAAAGTTCAAATACATGTAATTATGTAATTCCATTTATTTAATTTTATGCATATGTATTTATTTGTAATTACATATCTGTAATTACAATTTTTTCTGAATTTTTTACATAATCATAATTTAGACACATTTATGAATAAGAAGTTTGATACCCACGTTTAAATGAAAGTTTCTCTTGATAATATTCAATACATAGTTTAAGAAATGTTACATTTAATAGGTATTGTTTATTAGTGTAGGACGCAGTATGCAAATAAAATTGTTTTATTTGAATTGTATTTTTATGATGTTTTTGTATTTACAATGTTGATTTTATACATATACTTGTATTATAGTTATCACGTATTATATACATACAGACATAATTTGTGAATAGGTTTTATTATGTTTCAATTTTGCATTGAGTAAATAATTGATTTTAAAGAGAATTTGGAGAAAATGTAATGTTTATATACCAAATATGTAATACAGATAATAGCATTTTGTGATTAAATTTTTTATAAAGCATATTGTCATTTTAAAATTTTAAAATTATAAAATTTGAATTAATAGGATAATTGGTGTAATTAACATATATATGGTAATTCAACTGTTGGTTAGTGTTTGTCTGAGGAAGTTGGGGCAGGAGCTCTGACGAAAAGTGTATGTAATAATTCACACTTCAGTTTTGAATAAATTACGTTTGTTTGCATATTTTGCATATATTTTGTTGGACGGTGGTATTTGATGGCTTTTTAGTGATATCTGACTATATATTATATTAAGCATGTAACATTTCTTGATAAACTAATTGCTCAATTTTAATTGATTTGATTTAAATCAATCATTCTTTTAGCTAATATGATTAAAAATGAATACAACAATGTTTACAGACAGTTCAATGTATTTGGTTTACAGAAAGTAAAAATATATTAGATACAATAATTAATTTTACTAGTTTTTAGATTACTTCATTCATTTTGTTGCAGATATAAAGAAATTATACTAATACACAGTTTGATTTTAAACTTACACTTTGCTTTTAAACAGGATATTTGAGAAATTTTGCTGCTTATAGTAGAACATCTCACACACTTTAAAAATATTCAGATGTTGATCTAGCACACTTGAAATTTATTCAGCTGTTTATCTTATTAGGCATTTACTTTAAATGAGTCCTAGAAGTTTATAAATTAAATGTCATTTAGTGCATTTTGAGGATTTCATAAAAAATAGGTTACAATTTCACAGTTTAAATACAGCTTTTAATAATGGCATTTATTAATACAATAAATATTAATCTTGTAAAAAATTCACTGAATCTCAGTAATACAAATGCTGCTCAACTATTCTATTTTAGAATTTATATACCAAGCATTTATTTTGTTTGTGCTACTCGGTGAAAGAAAAAATAGACATACTACATTTAATATCTTTTAGTTGTGTTGAAATTGAAGATTAAATTGTGATAAATGAAATAGGCTCTAAATAAATCTGGGGGGTTGAAATAAGGGGTTTTAAAT
>NC_056726.1:1039023159-1039073159 GCF_019279795.1 Protopterus annectens
ACCTTAAAAGTAGTAAAGTTACCCATTGAAAAATGAGGCTAAGCTCTCACTTTGGGGTTTATTGATCTGGAATGCATTGGATGATAACATTATGTGTCTCTCTTCTTGTGAGTTTTGAGTATTTTATGTGTAGTGTTTTCTGTCCTGATTTTACAAGACTCTTTATTTTGCTAGATGGCTAACTTACAAAGAGTTGCACTTCTGTGATTCCAACCCACTAGAAAATGGGGTATATCACTTGGGTCTAAATCATATATTCGAAATTCCAAAATGTCGAACACCATATGTTTGAACTTGGAATTTCGAATATTGAAAACACAGAACGCTCAGAATAGCGAATTTTTTCCCAGGGGAAAAAATTGCTGTTCTGAGAAACATACACCCAACATAAGCACACCAAAATAAATAAACCACACACATACATTTAAAAAAACCCAACCCCACACTAAACCACACATACATTACAAACTATCCACTTACCTTAACCCGCACCCTAACCGTAAGGTCCATAACTATCGCACACATACCCTACAAATCTGTACACACACAAACTAATTAATACACACACATACAGTTAACAAAACACAACCCTACACTACACCATACATACATTACTAACTATCCACTTACCTTAACCTGCACCCTAACCCTAAGGTCCGTAATTCTTGCACCACAGTGGAGGAAACACCGAAGCCACGGAACGGCCCACTGAAATCTTGCCGTAGGTAAGATTTCGATTTTCCAGGGCTTCGCTATTTTCACCATTTGATATTTTGGCTTCGATGTTTTCACATTTGGCATTGTACCTCTTCAGAATTTTGATATAGACTCTATCACTTTATCCTTTGAAACACAATGTTGATTATATTAAGTAGGGACTTGTATGAGGTCCAGCCATCTGGAGCAGAGAGGTTTTGTTAAAACTCTGATTGGCATATATGTTAGTTCCTATTTGTGATGCACAAATTTCTTAATTATTTACGTTATTTTAATAACTAAGTTCCACTGACAAAAAGCGTTTTTATGGGGTGTTAATAATGGACACTGTTGGAAGTAAATCATCAGAGAATATGAGAATACTTCTGTGTAAAAAAAAAAAAATAGAAAAAAAAACACAATTAATTATTTACCTCATTTTGTTAGCTAGGGATATTTCATTGAGCAAAATATACTTTATGGGGGTATAATAAGGGACGCTGTTGGGTGTTAAGTAATGAGAGAGAGAAAGCATAATTCTGTATACAAAAGCAATACAAAACAGTCAGCAGCACTTAAGGAAGGCTCGCTTCCTGGAACGAGTGATATAAGTTAAGTTTGCAATGCTGACCCTGAGCAGGAACTTTAACCTTCTCATATTCAAGATGTACCTCTTTTAAGATGTCTTGAAGCCATTCTCCCTTAAATGGTTGATAAAACATGAACATATAAAAGAAATGCTGTAGTTGTATTCATTATTTCATATACTATATTACACAATATTAACTTACAGATATGAATAAAGAACATATTTGTTTATAGGTTTATAGGTTTATAGGTAGGTACTGGGCTATCTGCCTGAGGGCATTTATAAGCCTAGCCAGAGTGTGTCAGCTTTCGCCGCCCCATTGAGTAATTAAATGAGCCTCTGTCAAGAAGAGCCAATGAAGTGATCCCAGGGTTGTATTTTCTGTTATCTATCCACTCATCAAGGTTTCTCTTGAAGAGTGTTAGTGAGGGGCTCTGCCTAATGTAGTTAGGAATTTTGTTCCAAAGCATGGGGATTCTCTGTGACAGGAATCTATCCCTCCAGCATGTTCTATTTATTGTTGTGGTGAGGTTTAGCACACTAGAATGAGTGGCTTGCAGTGACTTGGATTTCTTTAGGTGGAGCATGTCCATCAATTCTGAGTTGGACATGGCTTTGTAAGTCAGGCAGAGATCACCTCTGAGTAAGCGATATGCCACTGAGTACAGCTGGTGGTTTTCCAGTCGGGCTGCATAGGACATCTGTTTGAGGCCAGTAATCCTCTTGGTGAGGTACTTTTGTGGTCTTTCCAGCTGTTGGAAGTGTCTTGTGAGGTACATCCCAAGTGAGGCATTGTACTCTATGATGGGTCTGATGAGTGACGAGTAGAGGGGCACTATAACCTCTTTATTTCTAGATGTGAACCTTTTAGTAATTAGATGGGTTACATAGAAGGATTTCCTAACTTCTTTGGCAATATGATTGTCAAAGGAGAGATTACTATCTACCTGGGTCCCCAGATCTCTTATTAACTCTTCTGTATTAAGGGGGCTGCCACCTATGTGGTAATTCATGGGTAGTAATCTAAAGCTGTTTTAAGTGTATTTAGTATTCCAGATATTCTGTTGTACACATACGGTGCCATATTACAGGATTGAGAAACTTATGAGATCGCACATCAGAGAATATCTAGGGAGGAAAAGAATCAAACAGCGTCTTGGAGCGGGGATGATATCACTGAACTTCAATTTACCTGGAGTTTCCTTGAAACTATAAAGAAAAATCTATATGAAAATAAAACTCAAGAACTTTAAGCTAAATATGTAACTAGAGTTGAATCTGGAATGCATTTTATAATGCCTATGTAAAATTGTTATCATCCATTTCAAAAAGATTTTATGTTTTATCTCGATATGCACCTTTGCACATTAAATACTCCTTTGTGTTCATGTCAGGCCTCAAAAGAATAATGTAGCACTTTGGAAAGAAGATACAGACAACCAAGCCTGAACTAGAAGAAAGTACAGCAAAAACCTCCACAGCCACTGTATATTTTCCTTTTGTACTGAGGTAGGCAGGGATAAAGGCCAGCCAGACACTAACAAATACAACCATGCTGAAAGTTATGAACTTAGCCTCATTAAAGCTGTCTGGCAGGTGTCTAGACAAGAAAGCTACAAAGAAGCAGGTGGCAGCAAGCAGGCCAATGTATCCCAGCATGCACCAAAAGGCAGTGTCTGAACCTTCATTACATTCAATAATGATGAAGCCTGGATGAGAGTTAAAGTTCTGTTCTAAAAATGGTGGTGAACAAGCTAGCCAACTGAAACAAACAATAGCCTGAATGAGGGTACATATTGACACTATAGCATAGGACACATAAGGTCCAAAGTATCTTTTTAGGTTGCTGTCTGGTTTTGTCGCATTGAAAGCTACAACTACCATAATGGTCTTAGCCAGTACACATGAGACACAAAGAACAAAGGATATTCCAAATATAGCTTGACGAAGTCTGCAGGTAACCATGTTTGGCTGTCCAATAAAAATCAGACAACAGAGAAAGCAAAGCTGGAGTGCAACCAGGAGCAGATAACTGATGTTTCGGTTATTGGCTTTAACAATGGGGGTTTCAGCAAACCTTATGAAGACAGCAAGGATTGTTGTCAGAAGCAAAACACCGACAATTGATATGGAAGTGAGAGATGCTCCCAAAGGGTTGCTGTAGGAAAGGTAATCTACAGATCGGGGAATGCACTTGTCTCTTCTTTTATTGGACCATTCCTCAAATGGACAAATCAGACAATCTTCTGAATCTGAAAGAAAAAAAACAATGAAATTTATGTCGAAAATGCTAGTTTACTTTACATTATTTTATTTATATGTATTTACCAGACTAATGCACTGATTAAATTGACCAATTTCAGGCATAGTTCAAGTAAAGGCATCACAGTGGATACATTATTAAAAATATAAGCGTTGTAGAAAGTCACACAGGTAACACGAGTAGCATTTATACTGATGTAACAGACAAAGATATTACAGTATATTAGGATTTGCATATAGTTTTATTTATCCATTATTGACTAGATTAGCCTTACTAAGTCAGTAGCCTCTTTCTGGGGAGACCTGATGTGGTATTTATACTACTAGGAGGAATTTGGCCAGGGTATTGGAGAGACACTCCTACACTTTTTGATAGGTACCATGGGATATTTTACATCCACCAACTCAAGCTGATGGGGCCTCTGTTTAACATCTCACCTAAAGGATGGCACCCTCAGGAATGCACCATCTGTCTTATGCTGAAGCATCAGCAAATGATACCAGGTATGGGAGTAGAACCTACAGCCTTCTGCAACAAAGGTAACACTAATTACTACTAAATGAGTTACTAACAGTCAGAATTCTACTATATGTGAGCTACAGTCTTGCTCACTCCCAGCCTTCCCAACTCCCTACCCCAGCATCATTTTCTTTATACAAAACCATTTCTCCATGCCCCAGTCAGCTGCCCACAGCTCCTTCTGTTCAAAGTACCCTCCCATTCAACCCTACCCCTGCTTAGCATGCCTCTTGACCAACTATTTCATATTACTACCTCCATGGTACACATTTCATTTAAAACTTATAAATCTAATTCTAATCAACCTCAAGAAAACTCTTCACTATATTAACCCTTTACAAACAGGTCCTCAGCTCATTAGAGTAACCAGCCTCCTATTTTTCTTCAAGCCAAAACATCAGCTGTATGCAGGAAGATAGGTTTTCCATAATGGTTAAGGTTTTTGCCTTATAGACACATGGTAGAGGGGTTGATTCTCACTTCAGGGTATTAGCCAGGTGTAAAATGGCTCTTCAAGGTATTTAGCCTAGTATTCATCTATAGTGTGCTATTTTATCTCTTAGCCATACTCTACACTTTAACCCTGGTATCAACCCAAACAGCTTATCAGCTTTCACAAAAATCTTCCACTCCCTGTAAAGGGAATTATTACTGAGCCCACTGCTACACCAGATCTGCACCTCCACGTACAACTCCTCCAATTTACTTAAAATAATCTTCTAAAGCAACCAGACAACTATAATAAACCTTGAACTACAATCAAAAAGCATGTATCTGTCAGACTGAACCAAAGACGCAGAGTGCACCAAACACTTACAATGTGTGTTACATACACCCAATCCAAGGGCCTTCTACAGCTAATATCAGTCCAAACTCACCCCACAACACACACACATTCAAATAATCATCCAACTAATGTCTACAGTGCCATGCTAAAACAAAACAAACAAAACCCTACCAAAGTGACTCACTCACGTCGTAAGATGTAATAAAATGCATACAGCATATGCAAGACAATTAGTCATATTCACACCTGGATTCAAGCTCACAATCCCCATACATTTGCGCTCACTAATACAAAGTTAAAATTCTCCATCAAAGATGAAGAAATATTTTCACCAGGACGTAACATAAGAAATAATTGATCTAGCAAAAATGCTGGAGTGGTAAGTATCATGCTGCTTAACACTTCAGGAATACACCCCAACCGACTCCATAATTTGACTCCAAATAACTAATAATAACCCATCTTAAATCAAACTCACATAAGACAATATGTATAATGGGTGCATGCATACCTCCATTTAACAACAATATTAGTACTACTGAATGCATACCTCCATTGAAAAACAACATTAGTACCACTGAATGCATACCTCCATTTAGAAACAATATTAGTACCACAGAAATCATACCTCCATTAAGAAACAATATCAGTACCACAGAAAACATACATCCATTTACAAACAATATTAATACCACTGAATACAAACTTCCATTTACAAACAATATTAGTACTACAGAAAACATACCTTCATTTATAAACAATATTAGTACCACAGAAAACATACATCCATTTACAAAAAATATTAGTACCACAGAGACATACCTCCATTTAGAAACAATATTAGTACCACAGAAAGCTTACCTTCACTTAGAAACAATATTAGTACCACAGAAAACATGCCTCCATTTATAAACAATATTAGTACCACTGAATACATACCTCCATTTACAAATAATATTAGTATCACAGAAACATACCTCCATTTAGAAACAATATTACTACCACAGAAAATATATCTTCATTTAGAAACAATATTAGCACCACTGAATACATACCTTCATTTATAAACAATATTAGCACCACAGAAAACGTACCACAATTTACAAGCAATATTAGTACCAGTGAATTCCATTTAGAAACAATATTAGTACCAGAGAAAACATACCTCCATTTACAAACAATATTAGTACCAGAGAAAACATACCTCCATTTACAAACAATATAAGTACCACAGAATACATACCTCCATTTACAAGCAATACTAGTACCATAGAATATATACCCCCATTTAGAAACAATATTAGTACCACTGAATACATACCTCCATTTAGAAACAATCTTAATACCTCAGAAAACATACCTCCATTTAGAAACAATATTAGTACCACAGAAAATATACCTCAATCTGGAAACAATATTACTACCACAGAAAACATGCCTGCATTTACAAACAATATTAGTACCATTGAATACACACCTCCATTTAGAAACAATATTAGTACCACAGAAAACATACCTCCATTTAGAAACAATCCCCCGGATTCACGAATCCTCCGTGTAAGACTAAATAAGTCTTACTCAGAGGCTGCAGTTGAATGGTATGATGTCAGCATGCCATGAATATTCATGAGGGCACGCTGACTCTACCCCAAGTCTAACATGGACCGTGCAGGAAAGCAGGCGGCGTGTCCGACTGCGAGCAGTATAAAGGTTCACACCCCTGCAAGTGTGTGAAATGCAAAATTTCAACACACAAGAGTGAGTCCTCTCAAATGTCCATGTACCCAACACCACACTCCCTGACATTGTAAACCCCCAGCACAGTTATAAAAAGTAAAACATTAATTTTTTTTTTCTAATTCCCAATATAGCTGCCTGTATTCACGCGTGTGCGCGGGTGTGCCCATTGCTTAGCTGCAGTTAGCAATCTCGACATGGAAGAGCATAATAATGAATATTTATGCAAATTATGCCAAATAGTAATAGCGTAGTGGTAGAGTGTTCGCAGAAAAAGGAGGCATTCACGGTTCGAGTCCCACCACTCCCCTTCCTATTTTATGTTCAAAATTAGTCTATGAAATAATTCCTGACATATATGATTAAACAGTTACTAAAAAGCATTGAAATGGCCTATGTATCAGTGAACAAAATGTATATTTATAAAGGAACCCGACATATAATTGCCCGCAGTTAAGCAACGCTTTACCCAGTGCAATATAGTTGCCCGTAGTTAATCTGCGCTTTACCCAGCACAATATAGTTGCCCGTAGTTAAGCAGCGCTTTACCCAGCACAATGTAGTTGCCCATAGCTAAAAAGTGCTTTACCCAGCGCAATCGGTTTGCGTGGAGGTGCACGCCACGCCAACCAGCGTACTGTCGGGCAACGTAGACCAAAGTTGCTTAAACACAGCCACACCCCCTAACCTGTCTGGGCAGTAGTAAAATAAAAAGCAATGACAAGGTTTGAACCCAGTACACTGTGCACCATAATCAAAGTACTGAACCACTAAGCCACGACAGCTTAGGATAAGCATCCACTGTTAACATATATATACTTATAAATGGTAGATTAATCATTGCTAAGCAGGTCTGCAGTCAGCCGAGATTTTTCAAAAATGGCCAGTCACCAAAAATTGTGGGAAATGAGGCATATTTAAGCTCCATAGGCGGGAATACTCACCATAACTGATTGTAGCTCCCATCTGCAGTTAGAATGTCTGATGCTGGAGAGGGTACTCGCTTTTGAGTGCAACGCTGGGGCATCAAGGAGTCAAAATACATGGTTTGGCTCGTAGTCCATTGTCATGAGTCTCGACTCCTGCAGGGCCAGTTCCAAGGGACGGAGTATAAAGCAGAGGCTTGGAACCGGTTGGCTCATGAACTCACCAGTGCCACAGGCGTCCCTCAGACTGGTGAGCAGGTCCGTCACCACCATGCAGACCTGAAGAGATGGAAGCAGGATCTACTGAACCAATGGATCCAGGAGGCCCGTCATATGCAAGATGCCCCACTACTAAGTAGGTAGCCATGGAATGCAGTATGTAAGACATGCTAATATAGTCTAAATAATGGATAGGTATGTCTCAATATCCCTTCATTTACTTCACAGCTGCAGGTGTCCGTGCTGTGAATCAGCAAGCCTATGCAGATAGGCTGCTGAGGCTGCACCACCGGGCAGGTTAGTAATTATTCTGCAGGTATTGTTATATAATATATGTGAGAGAGCATGAAAAAAGTGTTGTAGCCCAATAATACAGCTATAAAATGCCCTGAATAAATTCTCTGTATGTACAGTTATATAACATAAGTCAGAGAGCCAGAAATAGAGGGTAGTAACCCATTAATAAAGGTAAAATAAGTATGGAATACTATCTCTGCATGTACTGTCATATAATATAAGTGACAAGCCTGAAAAAGAGTGTTGTAACCTATCAATAAAGATATAATATGTTCTGAATAGGTCTTCCGTATGCACTGTGATATCAAATAAAGGAGGGAGCCTGTAGAAAAGAGTGTTTAATGTAAATAATAAAGGTATAATACTTTGAGTGTGTCTGTGTCACTTACTTTGAAATATTGTTGTACCCTTGCATTAAATAAATAGTACTGTTGTGTTAAGTGCTGTCAACCCACAGTTGTGCAGTTCCATATGGAGTGGATGAAGGAAGTGCCAGTAGCTGTGACGCATATAACAGTCCTCAACAGTTGTTAAATGGCTGTCATGCATAGGTAAATCTGGCACACGAGTAGCTTGTCTAGGTGTTCCCCGAAATGTGAGTGTGCTACATGAAATGTAGGGTTCTGTAGAAAATAAGTGAAAATGTCATGTGAACACATCCAGATATGTAGATACATAAATATAAAAATAAAATACAACTATGTAGCAGTAACATCTGCATCTTGGACAGTTAGTATGTCAGATATAGGTCAGGTATATAATGGACTAGCCAAACCCATTACACAATCTAATGCATGTTGCCTAGTGTAATAATACATGTTGGGGATATACACCTGCAGTCAATAGGAATGTAGTGTAGAGTAAAAGTACTAATAAGATGTTAATGGAGGTTTCTTTTTACACCCTACTCCATGTGCATAAACAATGCAATTCCACACCTCAATGAGTATGTTTAATCTCAAAAAATTTGTTGGGACATATGTCCTATTGTTCTATAAAAATCCGCATTTACTTTGATGCATGTGCCCTGTTCAAACACCACAATCTTGGTGGCCTGTTGTCACCAATCATCCCTGCATGCTGTTGTAATGTCCACTGTCATTCAATATATGCATAATATATGCTTGCTGTTCAACTGTTGTAACCCTGGTGTGTTGGGTTAATGGGGATATTACTGCATGCTGGTACAACTAATTTGGAATGTTGTTGTCTATGTTGTAATTAAACACACCTAATCACAGAATGTATGGGAAGGCCGGTCCCAGCGGACCCACCTGTCCCTCCTCAGCTGGCGATTGCACCTGGCACCAGCAGGACTGGTGCCCAACCCGGGCTACCCTCCTCCATTGGTCCTGTGCCACCTTCAGGTGGAAGCTCTGCAGAGGATGGGGCTCGCCCCCCCCCCTGCAAGCGTGAGCAGAGAAGGGCCACCTGTCACCATCCGAAGGGTCCGGGTTGTGGTGCGTAGGGAGATCCAGCGTTTAGTCACTGATCCCCTATGCCAGCTCGAGGCAAGAGTGGCGTGACTCATGGGTGAGCCTGCCCCTCCTACGCAGCCACCAGCACAGCGACCCTCAGGTCTGTGAAGGTTCAGTGGTGACTGCCCATGGGTGGGGATCTCAGTCCCACTGTTACCATCTGTGGGCTCATGTGCTTGTGATTTCCAAACATCCGTTCCCCATCAATTGTGTTCACCCACCCCATGTGTCATACTCCACCCCTGTATGTGTCTTGTTTGTCTTGTCTGTTTACCTCCCCAACCTACCTTTCCAAACATACCTACTTCCTCTACCTCACTTTCCTCTCTCACCTGGAAAAAAAAAGGGCAAACTGTACCCACAAAAAATTACGCCCCATACATAGCTGCCCATTTCGCACACATGTCCACTGGACGTGTAAACTGATAATTATAATTGGCAGTACAACATACTTTGTTGTCCTCCAGGTTTCAAATTTCACCCCAAATGTATTGCATATGCACAGATGTTGCTGGTAAAGAAATGGGCAGCTATGGACCTTCCCTACACCCGTCCTGCACATCCCGAGCTTGTTTTCCTACTGTCTTTCCCTCTTTGTGCCCCCTTTTTCGCCACTTTTCTATATCCCCATTTTCTTTTCTTTCAAAGAAATTAGCACGGGGGTTAGCAGGAGTAAGCACTTTTAAGCAGTGGTAAGCGGGTTTAAGCGAGTGTGCGCATGTGTGAACTTAGCTAAGCATTGTGCAAACCCACGCAAACCCGCTTACAACTGCTTAAAAGTGCCTTAGTCACTCTATGTCAGGGCCCTTGTTCTGCTCAGCAGCAAAATAAAACACCTCTGTCAGTCTCGAACCACAGACCTTGGACACACTAGACTGCATGAAGTACCACTAAGCCACAGCAGACATACAATAACTTGGTGCTGAAATAAATATATCATGCATTACAATGAGTGAATGTAAAGGAAAAATAGGAAGGCCATAACACAAAGCTTGTTCTGTGGATCTTTACCAGCAATTGTTGTGGAATTGCATTACATGAGTGTGATGTGAGAAGCACCCATTCAAGCAGCAAATAATGTTACAGAGGCACTTTACAACCTCCACACAGTATCATAGCAGGACAAACAGTGGCATATCTGATTAGGGCAGAGGTCATACTTCCTAACTGTGACTACTTTTCAGGGATGTCCCTGACTGTGAAACATATTTTAGCTGTGTCCCTCTGAATCCCTCTGAAAAGTACTGACATCAGTCAGAAAGGTGGGGTATTACACAATGAATACTGACAATAATAACAGTAGATACTGCTTGTACTTCATAAAAGGAGTACTAATCCATATGCACTGCTTCACTCAAGTCTACACTTACTGTCCCTATTATGTGTAAGGTGTACCTCACTTTTAACTACCTTTCCCTGACTCCATGCAAAGATGTATCTGAGTGTTTCATAGGCCTGGCAGAGGCATTAACACACAGGCATATAAGCTATTCTGCTGTTACACACTCTGCAAATAGCTTTGGTAGGACCTCCACAAGCATACCCTTATGTAGGAGTACAACACAGAAATACCAAAGGATGTAGCCATGTACTGGTAGCAACTGACTGTAACAATGCCATTGTACCAGTCTTGATAACACCTGTGAGTTGCACAGACAAAGAATAACAGTGTAACCTCTGGCTACCATCTGGATAGGTTCACAGTTGGGAACTATGCAGACAGACCGCCTGCCTTGATAAACTAACAGGTACACACCAATCCTTTAAGTCCAGTAAGATAATATTCCCACAATAATACATAATGCTCTCTGTATGTAAGCCCCCCCCACAATTAAAATATACTTGCGTGTTTAGGGTCTACCAGGGTAGGCATACTCAGTATTGGAATTGTCCAGTTGTCCTGAGAAATATGTGCTAATGTCAACAATAAAAAACACTAACCCTGCAGAAGTGAGTACATTAATATTCACAGTATAACAGTTCACAAACAGTTCATGTGCCAAAAAAATACTTCTCGATAACTACATTTGTATGGCAGTTAATTATATGAGTAGAAAATAAACTACATAGTCACATAAATGTTGTGTAAGCATTTGTAGTGGTGAGTAAAACTCTACACTGATAGCTCTGTACTGGAAGTCAGGTCTGAGTACAACATGTACATCACTGTCTACACCTCTAGCTTCAGATATAAGAAGTATACCAACCTTCTGACTTACACAACAGTGTCCACAGCAAACAAGCATGGCCCCACTCTGGAAATCTGAAAGGGCTACGCCTACATACCTTAGCAATTTATAGCATTGGGTTGCTATGACAGTGAGTACTGCAATTACCACACAGCAGGCTGTATGCATTTACCAAATGCTGGGCACCAGTTGGTGCAGAGGGCATCACATACACATGCGCAGATACCTATAAAAGCAGATTGTACTTGCTGTCCCCACATGCAATCATTACATTGCACATGTCAGCAACTCTTGATCTCCTGGAGAGTAGTGACAAACTATAGTACTTAATAAATAAATATTTAATTAACAAATATATATATATACTTAATTATAACCTAAAATTATTAATTAAGAAAAAAAAAACTTAATTAATAACCAAAAAGAAAACTTAAGTAAAACAACTTTACTTAATAAAAAAAAAAAAACATTGTCAAAGCATACACAGACGGACCTGAAAGGGACAAACAGGTATGTAACAGATTTGTAGTTACCGGCAAGTAGTAGATGTTTATGAATAGTACTGTGCATACTCTGAAACATGCATATGTGGCAGCAATAGGCATGTATGTACTGATGCCATGCATAACTACTGCCATGGAGAAATTAGTGTGTAGCTGTGTGCAGTGGGACATAACTGTGAAATATGTAGCTCAGCATTATATGTCAAACATCTGAACATGTTATCTATGGTCTGTACAGTACTGCGTTTAATGGCAGTTTGGGTGAGTAGTGCAAACACCTATATAAACTTGGATGTGATAGAGTAAGACATGCATGATAGTCACATAATGTGTAGCTTAGCACTGGCAACTGCTGTACCAAGCTAGTATAGTAATGTAGCATTTACAGCTATATATACTCCCTGTATTATTACTGTATTCAAACATGTGACAACTGTCCATGTTGTAGCAAGGCCCAACAGGTCATCTGTGAGGTGTACGGACTTACAACAGTGTGGACCCTGTGTGTATATGGCACACACATATGGAGAGATATATATGTGTCTGATATATTAGCATCTGAACATGAGCAAGGGATATACTGCAACTGTTTGTGAAGGGTGGACATTTATATGTTGGTGCAGGTTGTTATGTGCATATTTATATGTAGGTTGTAGTGTGTGTCAAACAAGACAGCATACAGTGCTGGCATATGACATGTGGTGTTTAAATGCCATGGGTATGATTTGTTAGGTTTTTAGTCTTCCAGATAGGGGGTCCTGCTAAAGATACATAGGCTGAAAATACCTTCCGTGCATTCTGCACAAGACTGTGCAATATCATTACATAACTGTATCCCTCTCAGCCTTTGCATAATTGATATTCCCACCATGAAAGGTGGACTGTATATGTGCCTATATGTATATCTATATGTACACCAATGGATGTTCATATGTACGCTCAAGCTCAGTGTTGTACACGTATTGCCATATCTTTTGTTAAAAACCCTGTACCCATGAACTACCACATAGGTGGTAGTCTACTCAACACCAAAAGTGTGATAAGAGGTGGAGAGTAGTGTCCCTTTTGATAATCACAGTGCCACACTAGTCATGTAAACTGTGTACAGTCCACATGTCATCAGAAAAGCTGTGTCATCCATGGAAAAATTGGTCAGTGTTCCACTCTACTCATCGGTCATAACACCCATCATAGAGTACAATGGCCCTGTTGGTATGTACCGCAGAAGACATCCACAGCAACTGTAGACACCAGACACATACCTCACAAAGAGTGTTACCAGACTCAAACAGATGCCTTATGCAGACTGTCTTACAAAACCACAGCTACACTGTGTTGCATACCACCTACCCAGAGGCTACCTCTGCCTAACCTGCAAAGCAATGTCAAACCCACAGGTGTTGGACATGCTCCATATAAACAGATGAAACACCATACAAGCTACACACTGTACTGATCTAAACCTTGTAACGTCAAAAAGCAGAACATGCTGGAGTGGTAAATTATCATCTCAGACACATATCATACTCTGGAACTAACTACCTATCAATAGCAAATGAAGGTCCTCATTAGAAGTTGCCATGAATAATCATGATGATTGCATGTGAGATAAGAAACACAACCTGGGAATCACTTCTGTGGCTCTGCATGACAGGGGCACATGAACCTACATTACATGGATGTTGAAGGGCAGGGTACCATATGGCTAGGCTTCCATAGGCCCTACGGATAATAGCCTATTAGCTACCTAGGACCCGATACACACACGCATGTACTTGTTGCATTACTTGTTATGTGAGGTTGACTGGGTGTGATGGAGAATGTGTAGGTATAGTGTAGTACAGCAGTTTGCCACCTATAGTGATGAATGTGCACATATGTTACTGAGGGGTTTGCTATCAACAAGTAGCGTGGTGTACTGGTAGTACTGTAACTGTACTTTACATTCATTTCAATGGATGACAAATCATATACACCTCCTGTGGCTAGGTGGTGTATTGTGTCACGTACAGTGTGCCATGTACTGTTGTATAGTCTTACATACTGGTTTCACTTTGTTGCTGTGCAGAACATGGTTTGGTATATAGTATGTGCCAGGCACTGTCAGGCACTGTCAGGCAGTTGTGGGCTGAGCAGTCATATGTGGTATTAAAAGTATGTATCTACTGACAGCCAATAGGTTGCAATATATATGGCATTTCATTGATGTCTGTACTTTAGAATGTTAAGTGTGCCACTTGACTTGCTCACAATTACTGGTTTATTGTCTTCCAGGGACATGTCAAACAACAGGAAACCTGCTTATTCCCCTGAGGAGGAGGAAGTCATTGTAGATGCCCTTATACATCATCACAACCTGCTGTTCTCCAGAACCAGCCAGGACCAGCATGGCCACACTGCACTGTGGCAGGATGTTGTCCATCGGGTGAATGATGTAGGCATGCATAACCGGACTTATGAGCAGGTACGCCATCACTGCAGTGATTTAATCAGACAAGTCCGGCAGCATGCCTCCGATGTCCACAGACAACAGCTTGCCACAGGTGGTGGTGCAGCAACACATCTCCCCCTCACCAGAGTGGAAGAGCTGCTCCTCAGCATGGTGGCTCCTGGCCAACCAGTACAACAGACCTGTGTCATCATGGAGGCCAGAGTCACCCAGCACGTCGATACAGAGCGTGCAGGTAACATGGCATATCTGTAGACTACTGTTAGCTCAATTGTTAGAACATGCATTTATCAGATGCGTACTGTGTATTCAGAAGATGTGGAGCCTGGTGTCATGCAATACTGATAATTTGGGACATAATCTGTATGCCTGTGACTGTCACCTCTTGTACTACTGTAAAATTGCAAACTCACAGCAGCAATGCCATAGTTGTTAACACTGACAAATGTTTCATATCCTTGCAGGTCCTCTGGTGTGATAGCAAGACAGCAGACCCATGCCGGTAAATGTTCTACATTTAATATAGCATATAACATGTGCATGTCATAGGAGAGTTGTAGGCCATATACACATGTTAAACACCTACACATAGTGCATGCTCTGCATGTTCTCTGTGAGACTATGCACATCCCAGTAACATGAGTAGCTGCCTCAGACACATGCAATACACAGAGCATCCCAACCAATTGTGGTACACTGTAGTGGACATTGTATAGGCAGAGTCAATACACATGCACACAACATACACCACTTTGTCATATGCAGTAAGTGTTAATATGATACACATGGCGTATGTAGACACCTGCTGTAAGGTCATACTCCAGTATCCCAAATGTCATCAACACAGCACACATACTATACCTGAGGGGGTAGAGGCCTATCATGGGGTGGTGTGACATGCTTCAACACACAACACAGTCATATTAGGCAATGCTCCCTATTGAACTCCTGACATACCCATGTAACAACTGGCTGTGAAATGGTTAATGTAGCCAAAGTGGTGCAGTTTAGGTACAGCAAGATAGTTGCCAGTGTGACATGCATTAGTAGCCTTGAGTGACCACATAATGCTGCCTGATGATGGCTCATGGTACTACACTACATCCAGTTACAGTAACTAGAGTACTACACATAGCATTCATTGTTATACACCTGACAGTTGTGTGCATCCAGCCATGGTATGTATACCTATGAGTGATGGTGCACAGGACATTGGAAAGCATTTCAGACTTGCACTGCAATGTTGTGTCCATGTACACATTGTGTTCCAGGGTGAGGCCAATCATTGAACAACACACATGCATCAACAACATGTAAACTGTTATCAACAAGGACTCTCAACACTCACACTGCATGCTGTTGAGCAACACACATCCTGCATGCTGACACGTGTGATAGGACTCTTTGGCTTGTGATACTGTACTCCACCATCAACCACTAATGAATATGTTCCATATTGCTGTTGGTGTGTGTGTGTGTGTGTGTGTGTGTGTGTGTGTGTGTGTGTGTGTGTGTGTGTGTGTCAACTTGACTGAGTAGTGTATTTGTGTGCATGTGTGCATGTGTTCATGTGTTCATGTGCTCATGTGTTCATGTGTTCATGCGTTCATGTTTGCATGTGTGCATGTGTTCATGTGTTTATGTGTGCATGTGTGCATGTGTTCATGTGTGCATGTGTGCATGTATGCATGTGTTCATGTATGCATGTGTTAATGTGTGCATGTGTTCATGTGTGCATGTGTGCATGTGGGCATGTGTTCATGTGTGCATATGTGCATGTTTGCATCTGTTCATGTGCTCATGTGTTCATGTGTACATGGGTGCATTTGTTTATGTGTGCATGTGTGCATGTGTTCATGTGTTCATGTGTGCATGTGTGCATGTGTGCTAACATCCTGTACAGATGATAAAGTGTGTTTCTTGTCTCCCTCTCACAGGTGCTGAGGTATTGTTGGATGAGTGCAGCAGGGAACCTGAAGTCACTGCCACACATATTGGACATGATGATACATGTGTTGTGGCACAGGGAGGTTTGACAGGATCTGTTGTTGGTCCGCCAATCGACAGTACACAGCTATGTGCACATACATTCTGCCAATACATCCCTCAACACCAATGGCCATAGCTGAGGAGCAGCATACAGTAGGCATTGACCAGGATAGTGTGGTATCTATGGCACATGCAACCCCACACAGCACCCATGCCCAGACACCTGGAATGGTACCACATAAGCATATTTCCAGGGGTTTTCATGGGAGCACTGCTGGTCATAATGCCCCTGGCAGACGTGCCCCCACAGGTCTCACAACCTCAGGTATGTTCTGGGCTGTAATGCAGGCATAGGCACGTATGGAACAGTACACCAGGCAGGGACTAAGGGCACAGAGGGCTCATAACACCACTATCAATGACACTATCCGTGACCTTGCCGGTGCCATCCGTAATTACACCGAGGTCCTTGATAGACGTTGGGGGAGACACTAGATGTCCTCCGCAATGTAATGATCATGTGCCAGGACATTGCAGGATGGTTGAGACATTGACGTGGACATATGCCAGCAACATCATAAGCTGGCAGTCATTGCGGATGACACACAAGTCCCAGCTGCTCCCGTAGTGGCAGTACCAGCACCAGCAATGTTGGGGCTGGGCTGTCAGTAGACCATCCTAGATGACCACATGCACGTGGCTCTGGCCAGTCCCAGCAGGGACATGGGTTCAGTCAACATCCCTCTACCTCTGATGATAGTACCCAGTCTGGCTTAGTACCAGATACTGTCCGTGTCACCCCTGCCAGGCACAGGTACTGTGTCTGTGGCCGGAGACAGTGATCTGTACAGCCTGGCAGGTGCAGTCTGTGGATGTCCCACAACCTCCCGTATTTGGCAGCCACAAGGGGGAACTGTGTGCATGCAGACACATACACATAAACCCAACACCTAGGGCTAACACATACACACACACACACACACACACACACACACACACACACACACACGCACACACGCACACACGCACACACGCACACATGCACACACACACACACACACACACACACACATGTCGATTGGATGGGTCACTGTTGGTCTCTGGCAAACCAATAACACACCCTGCGCATATGATGAAACTGTGCCACCTCCTATCATCTGTGACATTGATGCAGGAACAGGCTAACATGGTGCTGATGCACAGGGTGACCTAATAGCAGTGTAGCAATGTTAGCATGTTGTCAACAGTAAAGGGTAATGATATCCTTGTAGGTATATCTGAGCAGGCATGATGCATCAAAGCTATGATTATCAATGTAGTATTGTTTACACCAGTGTTAATTCCAAACATGGATTGCCCGCCCATGTGCCACTTGGCTGATGTGTGTGGTACTGGCAGCATGTGTTGGTGAGTGGATGGTATGTGTGTGATGTGTGCAGTTCAGATTTGTAGGTGTACATTTGTGAACATGGTGGAGGTGCACTGTCTGCATGTACGTGCAAGGTGGATGCATGGGAAGGGTGACATGCCCTGTATTACACAGTGTTAACACTTCATATTTCCTATTGGTGGCCAGTATGCATTTTACTACTCATATGTTACAACTAGGGATATGTCCGTCCACATCTGGTAATTCATACAGTGGCCTAGAATGCATTCTCTGGATTAGACACTTATCCTCCACAAGGGTATCATACAGACATATACTTGTTAACTAACCCATGCTGTGAAGCTATAAGCCAACTATAGCATAGTCATCCACATTTACTATACATAGTATCCTGACAGTACCACATTGGTAGTAGCCCACAACATGTAGCAGGGGTACCGATGTGTACATACAGCCACATGTGATGTCATCTGTCCTTTGATATTCACATTCCCAAAGGTATGCTGATGTCCCTCAGTGTATCACATAAGCAATAAGGGGTCTGTATGCATATCAATGGAGTTGTTGCACACCTATAATGAATGCCCATTATTGACAGACTGTGTTGTGTTTGAATATGTCTGAAATATGCCCCAGGCATGAACCCTCACTCACACTATTCTATAGAAACTGTCATGTGTGTGTGTGACACAGATGACCTAGGGCACAGATCACTACAGTGGCTGGACTTGTCACATACATACATACATATGTGACCTACGGTCAGAGAAGCAGCAGCACCAATTGTCAATGGTAACAGATGTATTTGTGTAGGAAGCAGGCTTCACACCTATGAAGTGATTGAGGTCACATGTACATATATGTCTTTGCCACACAGTTACCAATTGAGGTCACATGTACATATGTGCATTTGCCACACAGATACCTGAAGTGTGCAATGCACATACTGTTGTTTTACTGATATGTCATACAGTAGTAAAAGCAAAACCCACAACACATTGATCAACAGTGTCACACACACACACTCTGCAATTGCAGGATTCAAACCCCTTACCTAACTATGTTATGATACTAAAGAGATACACATTAACATGACACGCTCTATGCTTTATTGGGACGTGTCATTTGCACTGCTATATTTGTGGGATACTGACATCATCAGACTTGCCAAAGAGGAGTTTACCTCTTTTAATGTGTTTTCCCAGTCTCCAAAAAGGCCACTCCTCCCAAAGGAAATCACATGCACACACCCCCCCACACACACACTCAGCAATTACAGGATTCAAATGCCTACTTAACTATGTTATGATACTAGAGAGATACGCATTAACATGATGCACTATATGCTTTACTGGGAGCTTTCATTTCCACTGCTGTATTTGTGGGATACTGACATCATCAGACTTGCCAAAGAGGAATTTACTTCTTTTAATGTGTTTTCCCAATCTCCAAAAAGGCCACTCCTCCCAAAGGAAATCGCACACACACACACAGCAATTGCAGGATTCAAACCCCTACCTAACTATGTTATGACACTAGAGAGATGTGCATCAACATGACAAGCTATATGCTTTACTGGGAGTTTCCATTTCCACTGCTGTATTTGTGGGATACTGACATCATCAGACTTGTCAAAGAGGAATTTACCTATTTTAATGTGTTTTCCCAGTCTCCAAAAAGGCCACTCCTCCCAAAGGAACTCACACACACACACGCACCCCCACACACACTCAGCAATTGCAGGATTCAAACCCCTATCTAACTATGTTATGACACTAGAGAAATACGCATTACCATGACGCGCTGTATGCTTTACTGGGTGTCTTCTTTTCTCCTGCTATATTTGTAGGATGCTGACATCATCAGACTGGACATGGTAATGTGTGTGAACTTTGTTTTATGCAATCCCAGGAATGAACCATGTGGGTCAGCAGGTGTTAACAGCTTGAACAGGACTCCACAGTTCTTAGCTTGTGTGATCTATCTGTGGACAAATTGCCATTCCTTCATATGACAATACATATTTATGCACAGATTGTTGATTTTGTGGATACAACATGTGTCTGGAATGATAAAGGGCTATTCAAAGTCTATGTGGGACATGTGTAGCTCCTTTCAGTGATGTATGTCCTGGGTGGCTGCCTTGCAAACAGTCTAGCAGGTTTGGGAACCATGATCTGCCCATGAACATACCACAGTTGGAAGGGTTGTGTGTTTGTCAGCTTTCAATATCTCTGTTTATGACTTCAATCATGATGGACTCCATGGCCTTGCAGTTCAGACTTCATAGGCTTATAGGACTATAGTTCCCATGGTCTGTTGTGCACCAACACTTGTGGGGTGTGCCATATGTTGCTGTAACACATTCAACAGTTTCAGATCCTGTAGAGAGGGTGAGGCTCAACAGACTATTCAGGTGCAGGGTTTATTTGTTCTGTAGTTCACTTATGACACATATAAGGAAACAATGTTATCCAATTGATGCCATGCTTTTGGCTTTGGGAGGAGCTGTTTACCCATTCTACATGTGATATCTCCTGGTATGATGATAGGGCCTTTTGTCAGTGGGAGGTGGGTATGTATATATGGGCCTGTCTGACAGGATGTTGGCATTGTCAGTCAGGTACAGTTGGCCCTAACTCAGGACATATATGAGTGTACATTGCTATTTATGACATAGCTGAAGGAGGTGTCATGGTTCTGTCTGGACTCCTTCGCAGATAATCTTTCCAAAACACCAACAAACCTGACCACTAAACCCCTGTTATACTGTTTTACACACTTAACACCCTACTGATCCTTTGTGATCAGTCAACAGAGTATGTCATCATAATATCCTGGCATGTCCAAAGGTCGGTTTCGTGTGTACTCTCCAGTCCAGCTGGTGAATATTGGAATTTTGACGCAATGTTACAACTGCCTTATGTATACAGACAACCCTCTCCTCCTCCCGACAAACTCAGATATATGTGAGAGATGCAACTATATAGACAAACAGGAGGCTGAGCTCTCTCGACCCGTGACTTTCACAGTCTATCAGGTAGTGAAGGTAACCACACACACCACAAATCCAGTCTCACATAGACCTATAGTGACAGCAAACAAAATACATTACCACACAAAAACATACTCAGAGGCTTTAAATAAACTCTGCCTAAGCAGCATAGACCTCCAAAGCAGACACCCAAACAACTGCTACCCCACAACAATACCCACATATCACATAGTCCACAAAGTCAGTGTGCCACACAGTCACTGCCCTTAGTGCTAAACAACACATCTAATACACTTGTAATAGGTGGCACTTATTGTCAGACACACTGACATCCCACTCACCAGGCTGAACAAGGAGAAGGTCACTTTGAGCTGTCTGTCGGGTGCCAGGATCTGCCACATAACACATGCACTCAGGGTCACTCCAAAGCAAGTACAAATATGGCTCCATCATTGTCCATGCTGGTGTGAATAACCTCAGACGTTCCTCCCTGGACTACATGACAAGAGACATAGAGGAGCTCTCTGATTATGTAGCCCAGGCCAGTATGATCCTGACCTTGTGTAGCATCTTACCCTCACCAAGAATGATGTTACAGTATACAGACAAACTGATCACTTTTAACAGTTGGCTAACATATTGGTGTCATTCAAAGGGGATCCAGTGTCTGTTAGCCTGGGATGACATTCACGACATGCCATGTAGCTTCGCTATGGACGGCCTGCACCTGTCACCCCTAGACTTTCAAATACTGGCTAAGGCTCTTGCCACCCCCATAGTGGCTTTTTTAAGCAAGGCTCAAAAGACAAACCCACCTCCATAGACGTTACAAGGTAAAAGAAACTAAGGGTAATGCTGATCAACACCAGATGTCTAACCCTCAAAATGCATGCACTCAGCACTCTCCTCAGTATGGAGAATGTTAATATCTGTGCAGTAACCGACACCTGGTTCAGGCTCCTGAAAGCACACCCGCACTACCAGGTTATACTTCATACCATGCTCTTCAGCCACAAGACTCGGACCGGCCAACAAAAATAGGGGGAGTATCCATATACATCACAGATACACACACCTCCAGGTTAGTAGCACTGCACGAAGCATTGAAGACCATACATGTGCAACTAACAGTGGGCAAAACTGCCTTTCTGTTTGTAGTCTGCTACAGACCACCCTCCCGTACTCAGGAACACCACTCAGTATTCCTGGGAACACTGGAGAATATAAAGGTCTCTCCAAACACCATTATATTGGGTGACTTCAACTACCCAAACATTGACTGGGAGTACTACTCAAGCCCCAACACCCTCGCCCAAGAGTTGCTAGGATTTATAAACTCAAATGCTATGGCACAGCTGGTCACCACACCCACAAGCGGGGAAAACATATTGGACCTGATCATCACCAACATGGGGACTCTATGTTCCACACCAGAGGTATACCCCTCATTGGTAAGGTCAGACCATACATTTATCTCACTGGACATCCATATCCCATACCCACCCCCATCCTAGGTAATCTCAGTGAAGAACTTCTCAAAAGCAAACGTCACACTTCTCCAAACCAAGGTGGTATCCATCAAAGACCCTGGGACAGTGGTAAATATGGCTCAGACCACTGAATCCTTTACAAACACATTCTATGGACACCTACTGGAATGCATGGATCATGCTATCCCAAATAACAACAAGGCTCACTCCTCCAAAGGCAGGTGACCTGTCTGGTGGACCCTGGCCATTAATAAGCTATACAACAAAAGGAGGAGGCTACTACATGACAGAGCACAATCCCAAAAAGGGAAGGCATCTCTGATCAGTACTAGCAAAAAGCTACGATCACTCATTAATTCATCTAAGGCCCGCTTTTAATGGAAACTTGCACCAGACACTAAGGACAATCACAAGGCCTTCTTTAGTTATGTCAGGAACCTGGGTGGAAACTCCCAGATATGCTGTGAGTCACTGCATAATGACAAAACATACACTGAACCCACAGACATTGCCAACATCCTGGCAAACAGGCTCAGTGCAAATGTCTCCCCCCCATTCCTCCTAAAGAGCAAATGTCCATCCCAACAGAGTGCAGACTCCTTGACATCACAGATGAACTGCACAGAGTGCTGCCCTCTCCAAAGCAGACAACACAGCATCAATGGGACCAGACGGTGTCCTGGCCTGTGTCTTACACAAGCTTCATGATGAACATAACCCTCACATTAAGTCACTGTTCAATATCAGAGTTACTACAGGATATGTACCCAAGGAATGGCATACAGCAACAGTGGTCCCACTCCACAGAGGTGGTGCCACAACGGACCCCAGACAATATTGCCCTATAAGCCTAACTAGCCTGGTCTGCAAAGCTATGGAGCGTATCATCATGGAACTCATACACATAGACATCGGGAACCTACAGACACTGGATCCTACACAATTCGGCTTTGTTGTGGGCAGATCTTGCCTCTTGAACCTGTTTGACTTCTTTAAACAGTTACCAGGTCCATAGACATAGAGAAGGTTGTCCACACAGCCTACCTGGACCTCAGAAAATACTTCAACACTATACCCCACTCGGGCATTATACATAAGCTCACCAGCTTCGATATCGATACATATGTCACAAGATGGATTGCTAACTGGATCAGGGATAGCACCCACATGGTCAGAATTGCAGGTGCCATGTCTGACTATACGCCAGTTACACGTGGCATCCCACAAGGCTCAGTCCTGGGACCTCTCTTGTTCAGTATATATTTCTCTAACGTACAGGCTAACACAGGAGGAATATCACGGATCATGTTCGCAGATGACTGCAAACTGGGTGCCATAATCAACTCTCCAGCTGGCACAAGCATCCTCAAAAAGGGTCTCACAGAGATGGATAACTGGTGCCAGAGCCATGGCCTACAGCTAAATGCCATTAGATGCATAGTCATCCCCTTTGGGAATAACAACGTGCCCACACATTACCACACAGGTGGTAATCCATTACATACGGTAGGTGTTATTAGGGATTTGGGGAAACGAGTAGTTAGTACTCTCGCCTTTGACAATCACATTGCCAGTGTGGTTAGACAGACCTTCTATATAGCCCACCTTATCCCGTAAGGTTTCACATCTAGATCAAGTGAGGTCATTGTGCCCCTATACTCATCAGGCCCATGCTTGGATACAATGCCCCATTTGGGATCTACCTTACCCAACACCTGCTGCAACTGTAATGGCCACAAAAGTACCTCACCAAGTAGATCTAGGGACTCACACAGATGCCCTGCGCAGTTTGGCTAAAGTAACTCCAGCTCTACTCAGTCGCTTACCGCCTACTCGAATGCGATCTGTGCCTGTTGTTTTAAGCCATGTCCAACCCAGAATTAATGGACATGCTCCACCTCAGGATATCTGAATCCCTTAGAGCTACACACTCCAGGGACGTAAACCTCAGCACAGATATTAATAGGACATGCTGGAGGGACAGATTCCTATCCCAGAGGCTCCACTCACTCTGGAATGAGATCCCAGTCCCACATACGCAGAGCCCCCCAATGACCACCTACAGGAGACATCTTGACAAGTGGATGGGTGATCGTATGTTTACCCCTGGGATATCTTCTGGGTCCCTGCTAGACAGAGGCACAATAAACTAAACATAAATGGGCTATCTTGTGTGAACTACTATTCACAGGCACAGTCTACTAATCTAACAGGGTTGCGAAAGCCAAACATACTCTGGCTAGGCTTATACATGCCCTAGGGCAGATAGCCTAGTATCAACCTCTGAACCTATGTTAATGTTCAGGATGCACATTGTTTATTGATGATACTGATTGCAGGTTTTGTTTCTTCTTTGCTTTCCCACTTTCTATGACCAACCTAAGCATCTACAGAACATATTTGATTATGGCAGGGTTCCACTATATTATATATGTGTCTGTTGTCATATAACTGTGTGCACAAGGCAGATTGGTGACTATTGAGAAGTTCCTGGGTTAACACATGCAACTGCCGGATATGTGTGGCCCACTGCTGTACTCAGACATGGCCTAAGTGTGTGAGCATGCCCAGTGTGACCTTTCAGTATGTTGCTGTCTGAGGTCCACTACATTTGTTGATGTGTATGAACATGACCAATATTAACATTTATACTATATGTGTGTTGAAAATCAGGTTCTATTCTTACTGCAGGGCTCACCTTTGTGTCATAACTCGACAGAGATTATGCTGTGCCTGCAAGCTTTCCATGAGATACTTTGCATAGACTTATCAACATTTCTTCATACAGGCTGACCACTGAAATAATGTCATGGTTTAGAGGTTCAGTACTATGACTATAGTGCACAGTATCCTGGGTTCGAGGACTGTCACTGCTTCATGTTTTCATACTGGGCAGACCTGACTGCTTAAGGAACAGTAAAGCAAATATGACCATGTTTACCTGCTTTTGCTCAACTATGCCCAACTTTGACCAAACTTGCACAACATTGCTGAACGCTGCCCAATATTGCTCAACATTGCCCAAAGCTGTGCTACTTAGTGTGTGCAATTTTGTTTACATATACTAGATAGTGTTAAAAGCTGTTTAGCACTGCTTTATATTGCTTAACACATGGCAATCATGCCTCAGGTGGTGCTGCAGGGCTGCCTATGTCAGATGCACATATTACACTCCCTATACATGTTTGTTAACAGGTAGTGTCAAGTTAGGCATACTTTTTACTATATGTGCGAGTCAGAGAAAGGTATCATTTCCAGGGTTCCTACTGAGCCAGTGTATATGCTATGTGTTGCCTCTTTGCCAAGGCCAAATCATACTGGGCATGCCTCCTTCTGCCTACTGGGGCAGGCTCAGATTGTTCCTCCTCCGAGTCACGCTCTGCCTGTGATGGCCTTGGCAATGGTGGGGGCTGTTTGGCCAGACCCTATGCTGCTCCTGCTGCAGCTGTTTTTGCAGAATCATATTCTGCAGCATAACACATACCATGACTATTTGGGTACATGTAATTGGTGAGTACTGCAAGGCTCCACCAGATGTGTCCAGGCACCAGAACTGTGACTTGAGCAGCCCAAACACACGCTCAATTACATTTCGTGTTTGTGCATGTGCCTTATTATGGTGTTCCTGTTCAAGTGTGTGTGTGTGCATTTCTGATGGGTGTCATCAGACATGGCTCGAGTGCATATCCAGCACCCCCCACTAGGTGACCATGAGGGATGTCCCAAATGGCAAATGTCTGGTACAGCTGCATCAGATGCCAGATATGGGAATCATGGTAGCTTCCAGGGCAGCCTGCACACACATTCATTATTATGCCCTGGCCATCACACACGACCTGGCAGTTGATGGAGGGGAAACCCTTGCGGTTATAGTAGACCCTACCCCGCACACCAGCTGGTGCTTTGATGCATATGTGCGTGCAGTCTATTGCACCCACTACCTCAGGGTATTCCACTATTTGCTGGAAAAGACGCATATTGCTGGCCCATACCTCACGGGAATTGGGGAAATATATATGATCACTGATATGTGCTGACATGGCATTCAGGAACTGGTGCAGTACCCTGGATGCTGATGCCTGTGAAATCCCCATCATATCACCAGTTGGTCTCTGGAAGGTACCTGTTGCTAGTATTCTTAGGTCAACACATACCTTGGTTTCCACTGGGATGGGTTCCCCTCTGTTGGTTCTGTGTGTGAGGTGTGGCCTGCACAGCTCAACAATTTGCTGCATGAGGTCTCTGTCCACTCTATAGCGCTCCACTATCTCCAGCTCATGTAGCCACTGGTAGGTTACCATGGGCCTGTACACTCTTCTCTGTCTCCTCACTGTGGGTTGCTCAGCAGCATTCGCATTGTCACCACCCTCAGCATGTTGCATATGTCGCCTTATAACAGCAATGGCAACCCCTAACATTTCTTTGTCTCAGTAAAGCTTTTTCAGTTTTCACTTCTATTAGCTTACTGCAGTGTTGCAGTGTCTCTGAGAAAAACATAGTGGAAAGTTGTTTGCCGAGTTTTAAGTGCTGGGCTGGGCTGGGCTAGTGTACTGCCTGTAATTGCCTGAGTCTGATTGTTTTCACCTGCTAGCTCTGCTAGTACTCCCTGGTTAACTTCCTACTATTTGTTGTGCTTCCTTTTCCCTTTCTGTTTCCTCAGGGGGGCAGCGCCATGCACACAAGCTCAAACACGCGCACACCAGCTCACACGCGCACACATGCTTACACGGACTAAAACTTGCTTATTCTTGCTAAAACACGTGCACACAGGTGGAAATGCACTTACACAACTTTAAACGACCTTAGACATGCTTACTCCAGCTTAAATGCGCGCACACAGTCTTACTCGGATGTACGGGTGCACACCCGCACACAAACACATTGCAAGCACTTCTACAAGAAACGTTAATGTTATCCACAACATACACCTTCAATTTCTTGCCTTTAGCTAAGGTACCTGTTGACACACCTCTTCCAGAGATGAATAACTGACAGCAAACACATGCCACTCTGCTCCAATGAGCTTCACTTCTTTAATACATACCCCCCCATGATGTCACCTATCTTCTACTCTGATACTCCCCTTATCCTACTCCTACACTCTACTGACTGTGCTCTTTTGCTATGTAAACTTTGGATTCACTATCCTTACCCTCATTTGCATAGGATTTCCTACTAATGCTTGGTTACATCTCTTAAACTGAGCTTTCCCCCTTAGCAACCTCTACACGGTAGCCATATTGTCTTCGACCTGCTATTCCCTTGCATTGTATATTAGGAATTACAATAAAATCCACATTTGTGGATTTTAATTATTGGTTTTCTGGATTTTAGAGCACAGCGCATTTGCGCAGCACTGTGCTACACTTAAACATTGGCGATCGGGACAAAAAAATTATTTTATTTTAATTTTGCATCTGTGGGCATTGCCAATGGCCATATTTTTGGCCATTGACATGCTTCCTCAACTGGATGCATCTTTTTTTTGGAGCTGTCACGGCTCTGTTTTGCTATTTGCAGAACCGTACTCAGTTGTCAATGGAGTACATTTCTGCAAATAATACTACTCTTACTAGGGCAGGTCCAGGTTTCCTGGATCGCAAATGTATCTCATTTGCATAGCTTTCACCTGCAATTGAGGTAATTTACATATCCTAGCCCTGTCTGTGTAAGAGTCATTTTAGGAGCTCTGTTGCATGCCCCTACCGGCTGTTCCTGGATCGCTCGGCGGACATGTTGGCTGCATGGAGTCTTACTCTACTCTTAGACTCCATGCAAGCCTTTTGTGAATTTGGCCCAATATTAGTACCACAGAAAGTATACCTCCATTTAGAAACAATATTAGCACCACTGATTACATACCTTCATTTATAAACAATATTAGCACCACAGAAAACTTACCACAATTTGGCTGGCGAAGAAGAAGTGGGATTGTCAAAGAGATGAAGAAAGTAGACATGAGTATAAGGAGATGAGGCACATGGCAAAGAGGGAGGTGGCGAAAGCTAAGGATAAGGCATATGGAGAGTTGTATGAGAGATTGGACACTAAAGAGGGAGAAAAGGACCTGTACCTAGACAGAGGGACATAGCTGGGAAAGATGTGCAGCATGTAAGGGTGATAAAGGATAGTGAGGGAAAGGTTCTCACAAGAGAGGAGAGTGTGTTGAGTAGATGGAAAGAGTATTTTGAGAGGCTGATGAATGAAGAGAATGAGAGAGAGAGAGAAGGTTGGATGATGTGGGGATAGTGAATCAGGAAGTGAAACAGATTAGCAAGGAGGAAGTAAGGACAGCTATGAAGAGGATGAAGAATGGAAAGGCTGTTGGCCCAGATGACATACCAATGGAAGCATGGAGGTGCTTAGGAGAAATGGCAGTGGAGTTCTTAACCAGATTGTTTAATGAAATTTTGGAAAGTCAGAGGATGCCTGAGGAGTGGAGAAAGTGTTTTGGTACCTATCTTTAAGAATAAGGGTGATGTGCAGAGCTGCAGTAACTACAGAGGGATAAAATTGATCAGTCACAGGTTGAAGTTATGGGAAAGAGTAGTAGAAGCTAGGTTAGGAAGGGAAGTGATGATTAGTGATCAGCAGTATGGTTTCATGCCAGGCAAGAGCACTACAGATGCAATGTTTGCTCTGAGAGTGTTATCGGAGAAATACAGAGAAGGTCAGAAGTAGTTGCATTGTGTCTTTGTAGACTTGGAGAAATTATATGACAGGGTGCCTAGAGAAGAGTTGTGGTATTGTATGAGGAAGTTGGGAGTGGCAGAGAAGTATGTAAGAGTGGTACAGGATATGTACGAGGGTAGTGTGACAGTGGTGAGGACTGCAGTGGGAGTGACAGATCCATTTAAGGTGGAGGTGGGATTACATCAAGGATCAGCTCTGAGTCCTTTCTTATTTGCAGTGGTGATGGACAGGTTGACAGATGAGATCAGACAGGAGGCCCCGTGGACTATGATGTTTGCAGATGATATTGTGATCTGTAGTGAGAGTAGGAATCAGGTTGAGGAGACTCTAGAGAGGTGGAGATATGCTCTAGAGAGCAGAGGAATGAAGGTCAGTAGGGCTAAGACAGAATATATGTGTGTAAATGAGAGGGAGGGTAGAGGAATGGTGAGGATGCAGGGAGTAGAGTTGGTAAAGGTGGACGAGTTTAAGTACTTGGGATCAACAGTTCAGAGTAATGGTGAATGTGGAAGAGATGTGAAGAAGAGAGTACAGGCAGGGTGGAATGGGTGGAGAAGAGTGTCAGGAGTGATTTGTGACAGACGGGTACCAGTAAGAGTGAAAGGGATGGTCTACAAGAGGGTAGTGAGACCAGCTATGTTATATGGTTTGGAGACAGTGGCATTGACAAAAAGGCAGGAGTCAGAGCTGGATGTGGCAGAGTTAAAGATGTTAAGATTTGCACTCGGCGTGACTAGGATGGATAGGATTAGGAATCATTATATTAGAGGGTCAGCTCATGTTGGACAGTTTGGAGACAAAGCAAGAGAGATGAGATTGTGCTGGTTTGGACATGTGCTGAGGAGGGATGATGGGTATATTGGGAAAAAGATGCTAAGGATGGAGCTGCCAGGTAAGAGGAAAAGAGGAAGGCCTAAGATAAGGTTTATGGATGTGGTGAGAGAGGACATGCAGGCAGTTGGTGTGGCAGAGCAAGATGCAGAGGATAGGAAGAAATGGAAAGAAATGATCCGCTGTGGCGACCCCTAACGTGAAAAGCCGAAAGATGATGATGATGATGAGTAGTACCACTAAATTCCATTTAGAAACAGTATTCGTACCACAGAAAACATACCTCCATTTATAAACAATATTAGTACCACAGAATACATACCTCCATTTAGAAACAATACTAGTACCACAGAATACATATCTCCCTTTAGAAACAATATTAGTACCACTGAATACATAACTCCATTTAGAAAGAACATTAGTACCACAGAAAACATACCTCCATTTAGAAACAATATTAATACCACAGAAAACATACTTCCATTTGGAAACAATATTAGTACCACAGAATACATAACTCTGTTTAGAAACAATATTAGTACCAATGAATACATACCTCCATTTAGAAACAATATTAGTACCACTGAATACGTACCCCCATTTAGAAACAAACTTAGTACCACAGAAAACATGTCTCTATTTAGAAACAATATTAGTACCACTGAATACATAACTGCATTTAGAAACAATATTATTACTACAGAAAACATATCTCCATTTACAAACAATATTAGTACCACTGAATACATACCTCCATTTAGAAACAATATTAGTACCACAGAAAATATACTTCCATCTAGAAACAATATTAGTACCACAGAAAACATACTTGCATTTACGAACAATATTAGTACCACTGAATACATACCTCCATTTAGAAACAATATTAGGACCACTGAATACATAACTCCATTTAGAAATAATATTATTACCACAGAAAACATACCTCCATTTAAAAACAATATTAGTACCACAGAAAACATACTTCTATTTAGAAACAATATTAGTACCACAGAACACATACCTCCATTTAGAAAATATATTAGTACCACAGAAAACATACCTCCATTTAGAAACAATATCAGTAACCACAGAAAACATACCTCCATTTAGAAACAATAATAGTACCATTGAATACATACCTCCATTTAGAAACAATATTAGTACCACAGAAAACATGCCTCCATTTAGAAACAATATTCGTACCACTGAATACATACCTCCATTTAGAAACAATATTAGTACCACAGAATACATAACTCCATTTTGAAACAATATTAGTACCAATGAATACATACCTCCATTTAGAAACAATATTAGTACCACAGAATACATACCTCCATTTAGAAATGAAGTTTGGAACAGATACATTTGTCATGGGATGTAGGGAGATAGGTAAGTTAGGTTGTGTGGGCAGGGAGTGGGTAGGAAAGAGTTAATTAAGTTGGGAGCTGAGGGAGGAAGTGAGGAAAGGCATAGGGGTGGGTCTTGGGGGGGGTTTGTAAGGGAAACTGGGATGAGTAAGCACATTTTGTTGTGGTCTTATTGATATAGCAGGATCACGTCCCAGACAAACTTTTGTGTAAGGTAGGCCTTGGGTTGTTACATTGGCAGGGAGATAAGCAGTGCTGTTAGGTATAGTTTTATATATATATATATATATATATATATATATATATATATATATATATATATATATGTTTTTTCTCTCCCCTCCTTCTGTTGTGCATTTGAAAGTATGATCACAGTTACAATGCCCTAGTATTAGGGGTGATAGCAGGGGATTATTGTCAATTTCCAGCTGTTGTCTCCTGGTTTGGGATTTTGGGGGGCAGTGTGGCTCTGACTCGTTACTGCATCTGTTGCTCAGCTGCATGGCTTCATTGATGAATAATGTTTTCTGGGTTAACCAGGGAAGACTGGGGTTAGTAGCTTGGTTTTAGCACTGAAACATTTGTCCCTTATATCACCTGGCTGTAATGAAGAGTTTGGAGCATCCGTGGTTATTTTGTTTTGCCATTTTGGCAGAGGGTTCAGGCTTTAAGCTGTAGCTCCTGTGTTATAACGTTTGATTACCTCAGCCTTCATTTTTCAGCTTTGATGGCTTTCGAGTGGTATGAGCGGGGCAGTAAATAGCATACTTGCCTTTAGGATCAAAGTCTCTTGTTCTTTGTAGAGTTCACCGCTCCTGGGTTTACCTGGTGGTAGTGGTGGTTTCATGGGCTTCTGTATGTGCCATTATTTGTGAGGGTATTCCAGGCTACAGGAGGTTGTGGTGGTGGTGATAAGGCTGCAGTGTGAGTGAGGTGTGTGGTTATAGCTGGCATTAATTTTAAATAGAATCTGTTGCGTTCTACACAGTATAGCTTTAGCTCAGGATAGAGGAGGTAGAAGGAGGTTATCTAATGCAGAGTAGTTGTGAGCCATTATTTGCATTCCGTTATTATTAATTCTTCTAGGTAGTGCTCATGATATAGGAAATAGAGGGCTTTGTTCTGGAGAAAGGTGGACTTGGAGAGGCTGACTGCTTCTACCTTACATTAAAAAAAAAAACATTGTTCTTATTACTGCGTGAGACTTCTCTTGGGGTGAAGGTGTTTGTCTGCTCTGTGGTGTGCATACGTAGTGGCGACACACCAAAGCTGCATATTCAAAAGTATGCACTAAACATTAAAATAAATAAATAAATAAATAAATAGTTAAAGAGAAAGTTTTATTTTAGTGCATTTCTGTTGCTTTTGGGCACTGTCTATTCCTGGTTAGAATAAGTAGGTTATGTGTTAGTGGGGGGAGGGTTTTACTGTATGCCATTCAAACTGCTAGTGGTGCTCTGTTCTCCCAATTCCCTGATAGCCTCATGGCATGTTTTCCTGACAGTAGTGTAAAGGGTCCTGGGCTCGAGCATTGGCAGAACTGTTATGTTGTTGTAGAAGTATTGGCTTTAGTTTTACTGAGAAAATCCCAGATGGCCAAGTGGTGTGGTGCTTGACTATAGGAGGAAGGGTCCTGGGATCAAGCTCTGGCAGGGCCAGTTATTTCCTTTAGTGTAGAATAACCAGGTGGATGTCTACATACTTTATAATCAGTAGGGGTTTATTTAAGTCAGATCAGTTTGTAGTGTTTTTTTTTTCTCTCTATGTGTTAATAACTTTTCTTTGTTTCTCTAGGTTTCATGGTGGAGGCATTGCGACAAAGGTGGGCTACTATTGTGGCACAGGCAGAGGACCTGTTCAAGGACACGGTTATGGAAGTTCCATCAACTAGTGCACAGGATCTGAAAACTCGACGGAACAGGCAGACGGTGCCTGCAGCATGGGGGTCGAGAGTGAAGAGAGCCAGGCTGTCAGTGACGGAAGAGGCGGCAATGGACGTTGTCACACCGGTGGTGGCCCCATCATCTTTTGCAGGTAATTCTTTGCCAGGTCTGATGAGAAGTCAGGAGATAGCAACAGCTTCAGTGGGAGAGCCAGGGTGCAGTGAAGGGGTACAAGGTGAGGTAGTGGGTAGGGGTTTAGAGGTGTTGGTTGATTGTGAGAGAGTTTTTGATTATATTCTATCCTTGCTTGATCATGAATTGGGGTCTGACTTGGAGGGGTTGGGGTCTGACTTTGGGTCGTGGATGGGGGATTGGTTGGTGACGCTGGCCTTACGTCAGGCAGGGGCATCCATTGTATTGATGCCCCCACATATCTATGGTGGTGAAAGAGAAGATTTGGAAATGGGAATTCATTGATATTTTTGAATTACTTGATGCAGATGGGGTTCAACGGTTGACAGAGGCAAAGTCGGCTAATGGGAAGGACCATTTGGCAGCATTAGCAGCTTTAGGTCGCAGAAGGATAGGTAGATTTCGGCCTAGGTCATGGGATAATTGGGTTCTTGGTTTTATATACTACATGGCAGTTTGGTTGGAGAGGGACACTTTGCTGGCTCTTCCACTTTTGGCCTATTTTTTGACTATCAGGGAAGCACAGAGGCTGTGGTCAGGCTATGCATGGTTTTGGTATGACCAGAATTTTCGTAAGCGGAAGGCAGTGGATAAATCCATGCAGTGGGAGGTTAGACGCCTGGACATTTGGCTTTCTACCATGATGGACACTGGTGTATGGAGTAGTAGGGTGTCTCAGCCATTGGAGGGAGGTTCTGGTATATGTTTGGCATTTAATGCAGGGAAGTGTTCTTGGCTAGGTTGTAAATTTTCACATATTTAGTCTAAGTGTATGGGAGCTCATGCTGTGACACAATGTGGGGGGGGCTATTGGGGGGGCAAATGTCTTATTTTGTGGGTCCTAGAGGATGGGTTGCTTCTCGCCTAGCATTGCTAGGTGGTCAAGGCCGGGGTAATTTTTGGGGGAAAGGGGGTCCTTCCGTGGAGTTAGGGGGTGACTGGGGGACTCATTCCCCTATTAAGGTCCAGATTTTGGAATTGCTCCTGGCACATTATCCACTGCCGAGTGTGGCAGGGGAATTGATTGAAGGTTTTTCAAGGGGTTTTTCAATTAAATCCAAGTTGGTGGGGGATGGTATGGTGGGTAAAAATTTGAAGTCTGTAAGAGGGAGGGAGGGGATTTTGCAGGAGCTGATTGACAAGGACTGTCAGGCAGGGAGATTGTTGTGTCCATTTAGTTGTTTTCTGTTTTCTAACTTTAAAGTGTCATCATTAAGTTTGGTTCCTAAGAAAAAGCAAGGGGAATTTTGTTTAATTCATCATTTGTCCTATCCTGGGGGTAAGTCTGTGAATGACTTCATACCCAGTGCTGAGGTTAAGGTCACTTATTCATCTTTGGATGATGCGGTCTGAGTTATCAAGAGTTTTGAGGATCCCTGGTTAGTTTAGGTAGGTATAGTGTCGGCTTTTCGGTTGTTGCAGGAGGAGGATTTGCCTTTGTTGGGCATGGTGGTTGGGGATACATTTTATTTTGATACTGACATGCCTATGGGATGTGCAATGGTGTGTTCCACTTTTGAAAAGTTTAGCTCAGCACTCCATTGGATTTGGCAGCAGAGGATGGAGGATCAGCAAGCAGTGCACTATTTAGTTTATTTTTTGTTGGTGGGTGATGGTTGAGATAAGGTGCAGGCAACTCTGTGTGAGTTTGTGGGGATGTGTGAGTCCCTTGGTGCTCTTTTGGCTAAGCTTAAGTTGGAGGGCCCTGCGAAGGTGTTGGATTTTTTGGGCTTGACAGTGGATGCAGGTCAAGGTTTGTTTTGTTTACCACAGGACAAGTTGGTTCGGCTGCAGGAGAAAATCTGCTGGGTGAAGTCCAAACCTAAGGTTTGGGTGCAGGAGGCTATGGAATTGTTGGGTTTGATGAGTTTCACTTGTAGGGCTGTACATCTAGTGTGCATGTTTTGCTGATCTGTAGCATTTCTTTTGAAAGGAAGAAGGAGTAATCACCACAGGGTGCAGGTCACTCAGCTAGTGCAAGAGGATTTATAGTTGTGGATGAAGTTGTTGGAACAGTTTAATGGGATCTCATTTTGGCAGTCTGATTGAGTAGAGCAATGGGAGTTACAATTGTTTACTGATGCAGCTGGGGGTCTGGGCATGGGTGCTTACTTTGCAGGCCAATGGTTTTCAGCCCCTTGGCCAGAGCATTGGTCAGAAGAGTGGAAATGGGATGTTACCTTTTTGGAGCTGATGCCAATTTGGGTGGCTTCAGTGGTTTGGCAGGATCATTTGAAAGGTAAGGATGTTTTTTATTCAGATAATATTGCGGTGGTGAGAGTATTTCAGGTTAAGACAGTTAGATCTCCTCATTTGTTACTTGCTCTCAGGAAACTGGTTTTGCAAAGTTTGATGAATAAACTTTTCCTTCACAGCATTGTATGTGCCTGGGGTTAAAAATGAGATAGCTAATAGCTTGTCTCATTTTAAGTTTTGCAGGTTTCGGCAGGTGGCCACAACAGCAGCATTGCAGCTGGCAGTCATTCTGGAGGACATTTGGCAGATTGGTCCATAGTAATTGGCAGGTTGGTGCAGCAGTCATTGGTGGTGTCTATGAGGAGAGCTTATGGTAGGGAATTATTTCATTTTGACCAGTTTTTGAGGCAGTTACCGGATGAGGAGTGTGAGTGGTCAGAAGTTTTGTTGTTGCATTACTTGGCCATCTTGAGGGAACAGGGAAGGGCAGTTAGGACAGTGAGGCTGGTTTTGGCAGCTATTGCTGCTTTCACTTGTTTGGCTGGGTTGCAGGATTGGACTAGGTCATGGGTGTTGAGTGAAGTATTAAAGGGTTGGGGCAGAGCTGAAGGTGGGGTAGTAGATAGGAGATGGATGGTGAAGGAGATCTTAAGCCAGTTGCTACGGGGTTTAGGTAAGGTGTGTGGATCCTTGCCTTGAAGGAGTATGTGGTGTAGAGCATGGTTAATCTGTGGATGTATTGTGGGGCATTTAGAGTGTCTGAATTATTGGGTTTATTATTATGGGAGGATGTGTTGATGTTGTCTAGGGTGGTGCACATCTGGCTGTGGTCTTCAAAGACAGATCAGGAAGGACAATGGGCTTTGATGGTACTGGAGGCAATGGAGGTCAGTGGGAGATGTCCTGTGGTGTGGGGAAAAAGATTGTGGGTGGATCAGAGGGGTAGGGTGCAAGGCTTGGTTTTTACATTGGGAGGTGGTAAAGGCTTGATGGGTGAGCAACTGAATTTGATTATAAGAAGGGCTCTTTGTAGTGTCAGTCTAGAAGGGGATAAGTTTTCTTCTCATTCTTTTAGGATGGGTAGGGCATCAGACTTAGTGAGGGAAGGAAGTTCTATTGAAGTCATCAAGAGGGTGGGAAGGTGGTCTTCCAATGCCTTTTTCTCTTATATTAAGTGGTTTTGTGGCAGGTGCTTACAATTTATTTTTTAAGGTAACAGAAGGATTGTCCTCTTGGGTCATTCTTTCATTTTTTTGAGCAGCTAGGCGTGCAGCAGTTAGATGCAATGGAATTAATTTGGGGCTAGACTGTTTTGGATGGAAGGTCATCTGGCATGGTGTTAGAGGGTTAATGTGGAGCAGGATATTGCAGGTATTTATTGGATTTCAAAGTCAATGCGGGTTGCAGCAGGCTTTGTCGATTCATTAAGGGGGGAAAGATTTAGGTAAGGTTACAAAAAGGCAGTTGGTATATCAAATTTATGAAGAAGTGTTGGTGTTAAGGAGGATGTATCCATCTGTGGTTTTAATATAGTCTGAGATTATTCCCCTGTTGGTGTGGAGAGAGGCAAGGAATTTTGTGGCAGTGGAGAGAGCTCAGAGGTATGTAAATTTTACGTTGGTAAAATGTTTGAAGGACATTGAGGTACATATGATAAGGCATGAGGAGTATGAAAGCAGGGACCTTATATGGTACAGTTCGGATGGAGTTCATCTTAACGAATTTGGGATTGATTTATTTAATCTTAACTTGGCCTTGAAGGTGAAAGATCTATTGAAAAGGGGTTTGATCTGAGGGGGGGGGTCAGCCCTTTGGGCTGGTGGGTGAAGAAGTGGGTTAGGCTTGACCTACTTCTGTCCCCCTCAGTAGGATATTTGGAATTGAGGTGGTGATTTGATGGTGGGTGACTTGGAATGGAATTATGTAATTGTTGATATTAAGGTGAGCGGGGACCTGCTTTCATGACTACTATGATAAGTGAGTAAGTGAGGGATGCTGCTTTTCCAAGGGTGAGCGGGTGCGCTACCCTTAGGTTTTACTATATTATTTGTTGTAATGTTGAATCTGTGTGCTTCAATAAAGTTTGATGTTTGTTCTTCATTTTACATTACAATAAAGGTCATCAAATGTCTTTGGGCGTCTGTGTTGTTTTATTAGGACAGTGACAAACAATATTAGTACCACTGAATACATGCCTCCATTTAGAAACAATTTTAGTACCATAGAAAACATACCTCCATTTAGAAACAATATTAGTACCACTGAATACATACCTCCATTTAGAAACACTATTAGTTCTACTGAATACATACCTCCATTTACAAACAATATTAGTACCACTGAATACATGACTCCATTTGGAAACAATATTATTATCACAGAAAACATACATCCATTTTGAAACAATATTAGTACCACTGAATACATACCTCCATTTAGAATCAATATTAGTACCACAGAAAACATAGATCCATTTACAAATAATATTAGAACCACATAAAACATACCTCCATTTAGAATCAATATTAGTACCACTGAATACATACCTCCATTTAGAAACACTATTAGTTCTACTGAATACATACCTCCATTTACAAACAATATTAGTGCCACTGAATACATGACTCCATTTAGAAACAATATTATTACCACAGAAAACATACCTCCATTTTGAAACAATATTAGTACCACAGAAAACATACCTCCATTTAGAATCAATATTAGTACCACATAAAACATACATCCATTTACAAACAATATTAGAACCACAGAAAGCATACCTCCATTTAGAAACAATATTAGTACCACAGAAAACATACCTCCACTTAGAAACAATATTAGTACCACTGAATACATGCCTCCATTTAAAAACAATATTAGTACTACTGAATATATACCTCTATTTAGAAACAATATTAGTACTACTGAATACATATCTCTATTTAGAAGCAATATCAGTACCACAAAAAACATACCTCCATTTATAAAAGAATATTAGTACCACTGAATACATACCTCCATTTACATACAATAGTGGTACCACTGAATACATACCTCCATTTACAAACAATATTAGTACAATATTAGTACAATATTAGTACAATATTAGTACCACTGAATACATACTTAACTGTATGTAAAGCAGGAAATCCATCTTCTTAATTATCTCAAAGTAGACTAGTCTGATTAAGACACGAGCACATCCAGCTAAAACATCAATCTATTTGGTTTAACTCAGTTAATTAAATGTCCATCAAGGTATGATAAATCTGTGGTAAAGATAAAACTCTAGATTGTATACTGTCCACTAACCCTGAAAAATAAAATAGGCTGGAATATTCCATGATGTACTTAGTGGCCACTGTCCAACTTATGTAATCAGAGACTTAATACAAATTACCAGGGGTCAGCACCTAAACCCAGTAAGGAGCCTTACAAACCTCAGCAAAGATAATTTCATTGAGACCCTGAAACATTGCTAGTGAACTCCACTAAAACACCCCCACTAGATGATGCTGTCTCATACTTTAATATCACTTTTCTGCAAATTTTAAACCAACAGGCACCTCTGCGATATAAGTGAGTCAAAGAGATAACTGCATCCTAGCTAACAAGAAAACCAAGACAATTAATCAAAGCTAGGGATAATGCTTGGAGTAAATGTCATGACAAAATCTGAAACAAGATTACTAAAATTACCAACACCTAATAAATCTTAGCAAAAACAATGTCTTTTATATAAGAAGAATTATTACACAACAGTGCAGACAACAAACTATACTATAAATAATCTTCTAAATCCAAGAACCAAGTCCAACCCATGTCATACCTCTCAACCTCTTAGGACAAGAAATCTGGACAATGCCAAAAATAACATGGGTACAAAGGCCCAAAACCAGGGACAGGATTTAAATATTGCTCCCACAAACTTAGAAAGTTGATTGAATAACAGGTTTTGTATCAGCATAAATTTTATGAAGGATATGAAGTCTGAAACTCAAATCTCTGTCATTATTTAGTGACTTCAGTGCTTAATGATTTGTTGATGAAAGGGCCAAAAATATGAAGCAAAAATTGGGACATTCTGCAAAAATCTGGACATTCCAGTGATATGCCCCTAACCCTCTTCCTACTGAATATAATGCCACCATAGCTCTCATGTTTAATGAACACTTTATCACTACTACCTCTAAAGTCTACCAACAGACCATAAATATGCCTCCTCTCACCTCAAACTATTCTACTAATTGAAAAAAATAATTTCTTATTTGAACCAGTTCCAGGTACTACAAATACCTGAACAAACTAAAACTCACTACATTATCAGCAGATAATATTTCTGAAGAATATCTTAAATTAGGAGCAAATGGAATAAGCTGTCTGTTCTCTGTATTAATAAACAGATCCATATAAGAGCCTTATGTTCCAAAAATATGGAAAACCTCTTATACGGTATCAGTACATAAAGGAATTAGCTCCTATGCAAACTACCAACATATTGCAATACTCCCTCCAGTCTCTAAAGTGCTAGAAAGATGTATCCATCATTAAACCCTAAACTTTTGTCTAGAAGAATCTTACTTTTCACATCACAACATGATTTCTGACCCCATTACAGTACTGAGACAGCTCTGCTACACGTAGGAGGCACAGTCAAACAAAACAGAAATATAGGTAACACTGACTGCACCATATTTCTAGAGCTTTCAAAGTTTTTTTAAGAGAGAATCTCACTCTCCCCTCTCATCAACAAAACTCTCAGAACTAGAGCTAAGCAGCACTGCCATTAGATGGTTTTCTAGTTACCTCAACAGCTGTACACAATCTGTCATATTGCAGGACTTCTACTTATCTTGCCAGCCACAGGGATCCAAACTAGAACCCCTCCTATTTAATGTATTTATAAATGACATACACACAAGGCAGCCAAACATGCACCGATCGTACCATATTCTGATGGCTTAAGTCCAGTATGTTCAACAACAATACTATCCCAACTCCAAGCAATCGATCGAGTCTCCTTGTCCTCTACCGAAACCTGGATGGACCAAAACCAACTACCTCTGAATGCAAAATAAATAAATAAATCATGTTCATCCCCACTAACATCCCACTAACTCTCACTGACCTAATTCTAATATCATCTAACAACAACAAAATAGAGCAAGTCACTCATACCAAGTTTCTGGACATCATCGCAGATGACAAACTTAAATTTAACCAGCACACCAGTGCTGTTTTCCAAAAACACACACTGCATAATGTTTGCAGTACTACTGAGCTAAAATCAAGCAAATATTGCCTTCCAACCCAAACCAAATCCTAGAGGTAAATCCCCTTCCTGTGGTTGAGGAACTAGCTCAAAGAACCTCTGTGAAAAACCTCACCAGTCTAAAATCTCATGTCTTATAGAAAAAAATAAACTAGAATTCTTTTGTAGAATGTGGTACTTCAACAGGGACATTGCTAGTATTTTCCTGTAAGCCATAGGTGTTTAGATTGGTGAGGTTTTTCACAGAGGTTTTTTTTATTTTTTGAGTTACTGTTGTACTAAGAGATAGTGTTTTTTAACATTGTCAGGAGGAATTGTGCAAAGGAATTGAGTAATGGAAGACGAGATATAAGGAGAACATTAATAAATTAATAGAAATAGAAAAAATATGGGAGAGAGTACAAGAAAATAGGTGGAGGGGTGATGAGTGTAAACAAATCCATGCGTCGCCCATTGTAGAGCTGGGGTAGTAATGCATTGGTTAGGAAATCTTTTAGGGAGATTGTGAATTGCTGGAAGGTAAGACTTGACCTGATAGGTGTGTGGATGGAGTTTGAATGGTTTGAAAAGGTACTATGGGGGAGGCAAGAGCCTTTGCCAGCAGTACAAAACTTAGTGGTACCAGGTGCAAACTGTCTCTGGCAAAGCAATAAGGTTTGTCAACCATGACTTCCCTGTCGACAGAAACTTGATCTCCTTTGAATGGCACCAAAAACTAAGCCAATTATTGAAGTCAATCATATTTTTTATTTGCACTGTGGCATCATTCTAGGTATGATATTTTGTTTGTACTGTGGCATCATTCTAGGTCAGGGTAATATGCTGCTCAAGGCTAGGGAGATACCTGCCTGGGACACATACTCAGAGAGCTCAATCATGTCTCTCTTCATATAGTCCAGTGAGGCATGCCTCAGGTCATTCACTCCAACATGAACTATGACAGGGTCCAAATGGTACTTGCTGCTGAGAGACCAGAGTGCGTGCATGATCTAATGAATCCTGGAATTGCGCAGGCAGACAATGACTTTCTCCTTGTCAAATCTGGTTAGTGGTACATCTGTGTATCTCAGTATGGATTCTCCAATAACAAGAAAATTTGGCTTTTGAGTGTTACGTCTTAGAGGCTTGGTAGGTGAGACACTGGTGTTACTATGTGTCATGGGTGCTGTGGGAACTGTATTAGTTGTAGCAGTCTTTTGTTTTGGAGGTCAGTGGAGTTTAGGTAAGTTTTCTGAGAGAACCTCCTGTTTTATCATCATTCTCATATGCAAAGCCATAGAAAGAATTATCATGGAAATGATCAATAATGACATAGGAAACCCTTAACACTGGACTCTACCCAATTTGGCTCATCAAGGGCAGGTCGTGCCTTCTCAGCCTGGTGGACTTCTTTGAGCAGGTGACAAAAGTAATGGATGAGGGGAAAGTAGTTCACATTGCCTACCTTGACTTGTCCAAGGCATTTCACTCAATACCTCACTTAAGCATTGTTGTTAAACTCAAGAGGCTAGGTGCAAACTCTTATTTCACCCAGGGGGATAGCCAGTCGGCTCACAGATAGGACCTAAGAAGTCAGACTTGGGGAGTTCACCTCTACAAAGAGGCCAGTCAGAAGTGAAGTCCATCAGGGATTGGTCCTGAGACCACTCTTCTTTGGCATTTATTTTTCTGAAGTCAAAGCCCACATCAAGGGACTCTGGCTGACCAAATTTGCAGATAATTGCAAATTAGGAGCAGTCACAGAATCCACCACTGACACTAATGTTCTCCAGGAAAGGTTGGCACAGACAACTAACTTGTGTCAGAGCCATTGACTAAAACTATATACCAAGAAATGTATATTAGTATCTTTCAGGAAGTCATCCACCACTGGTAACTATCATATTGACAACACACCCCTTAGATTTGATCCAGTAGTTAGGGAATTGGGGAAATACATAGACAATAAGCTAGCCTTTGACCATCCTGTATCTACAGTAACGAGGAAAGCATTTTATGTTGTGCAACTTATAACCAAAGGTATGGAATTTAGGTTTAAGGAGGTCATTGTTCCACTGTATTCAGCATTTATCAGATCAGTCATTGAGTACAATGCACCCTTTGGTATGTACCGAATGGCACATCCAACAATAGTAACATCCGCAGAGGTTCCTCACTAAGGGAATACAGGGTGTAAGTAACATATCATATGCAAAGTGCCTCAAAGCCCTATCCTTGTATTTTGTCTTCGAAAGGGTGTTGAGGAGAGATCTATGCCTGGCATACAAGACATTGTCAGACTCCTACCTGATGGGTTTCCTGCATAGCCACAAAACAAACAGCACCAGCATTTGCCTATTCTAAAGACTTAAACCTTGCCTGAGATATAAGCAGGGCCTGCTGGAGAGATAGGTATGTATCCCACAAAGTACTCCTTCTCAAGAACAGGATCCTCATCCATGTGAAGCAGAATTCCTCCCTAACCTATTTCAGCTGTAACTTGGACAACTGGATGGGGAACAGAAAATTCATCCCTGGTTTGGCATCTATGTCTGTAATGGATACAGACAGCCTGTACATGTTTCATCTGCTAGGCCCCTGTTTTACAATTGTTTCATCTCTCAGGTCCCTGCTTACACTTATCAAGGATATCAGAACTTGTCAGAGATTTGGGATGCATGGCTAGGCTTAAAAAGGCCCATGTAGCATTAGCCTAATGCTCACCTATGAACCTATTATCCATTGGAGGGTGGGTAGCAACTGACACAGTAAAAACATCTGAAGTATAATTTTATTGTGGGAAACTGTATTGTGGGAAACTAGGTGGATAAGTCTAGCAATAGGGAGTACAATAGTCTGCCATTATTTCTAGCTTTGATAATAAGAATTTAGTATTAGGATTGTGAGGTGGGCAGAATTCATGCTGTGTTTTCTTGAAGAAGATGTTTTAACAGTTGCTTTTGAATGCATTTTTCTAGTCTTTTAGATAGGGGATATGATTGCTATGGGTCTGAAATTTGTAATATCTGTTCAGGTACCACCTTTGTGTAGTGGGACAATATGGGATTTTTTTCCATAGTTAGGGAACATTAGATCCCTGAATGGACCTATTTACAAGAATAGAGACAGGGTAGGAAATACTGTTGGCAGCCATTTTGAGGTTCTCTTTCGAAGGTTATTGGCTGGGGTAGAGCAAATCTTAAGATGGTTACAGAGTAATTTTATATAGTCTAAAGGCTGGTTCCAGCGTGCAGGTTGCAAGACATTTCCCTGCAAGCTACATTGCCGAAACCAAATGGCTGCAGCAGCACTTTGCCATAGAGCAATATGGCTGAATAGTATAGCCGCTGCAACTGTAACCTATGCACAGAATTATTACAACTGGTGGCGATCCTTACAGACAACTGCCCAGCTGTATTCTAGCAGGGACAGCCATACTAGATGTGTACCACATTCCATATTCTCATGTAAGGAATGTATGTATTTTATTATTTATTTATTTTATTGTCACACGTCCGACAATAAAATAAATAATAAAATAAATGCATTCCTTACATGAGAAGTTCATGTATAGGTCTACTTTGTTTTATTGAAAGCTCAGTAGTGAATTACTGGCACTGTGTAGAGTATCGTAAGGAAATAAAAGGTATATGCCCTTTTCCCCACTGTAGGGCAAATCTGGAGTTAGTATATATAGTTAGGGGGTGTAAGGAGCACAGCCCCCCACATTGGGGGGTGTGGGGGCATAGCCCCCTACTTAGTTTGGGTTTATATTGTCTTCTGGAAAGATTTAGTCATTGGTGCTGTAAGTATGCATGTCTATGGTTTAAAATGTACTGTTTTGCAGCTTTCGGTAAAATATAATATAAAGTAAACTAGGTGGAGGGCTATGCCCTCCACACCCCACAATGTGGAGGGCTGTGCCCCCCACTCCCCCTAACTATATATACTAACTCCAGGACCGCACTATAGTGGGGAAAAGGGCATATACCTTTTACTTGCCTTTCAGTATTCTAGCTAGTGCATTTAGAGAGTCAGAACTTCTGATAGCCCCGCAATGTTCTTTTATTCTGTCTAACAGTTTCCTGCAAGTCTTTCCCACATAGAAATAAAGACAAGGATTACAAACTACAGCACAAATCAAATTAGTGGGTGAACAGTCAAAACAATGGGCAAATGTAGGTAGGCATTTGCTAACTTGTACTAATTTTGAAAAATTTCTATTTTTAGTATTAGAGCAAACAGAACTGTTTTTATTGACTATGTTACTCTTCTGGAGGTTAGGGAACTCAAATGGCAACTTTTGCTGGGAACAGATTCAGCTCCTGGTTTGAATGATAATATCAATTTAAAACGTGCTTTGAAATGGCTTACATGAGTTCACATGATAGACTTACTTTTCTCTAGTTTGCTGTATGCTGTATATTGTGCATGATTTTTCAGGTCACTTGATTACGATATAATGATATGTGCATATTTAAAGAAGGCTAGAGTTATTTCATTGGCTGTTACTATTTTACTGCTTTATTGCCATATGACGACATGCAGTATATATTTACTGATTTTCTTTGTACAGTCTTATTTCAGAAGAAGTTCTTACATATTAAAAAAAGAAAGCACACTCAATTACTGGTTCTGGTGTTGTTTTTTCATATAGCTGTAGAAGTTTTTTATATATATATATATATATATATATATATATATATATATATATATATATATATAAAATATGTGTGTGTGTGTGTGTGTGTGTGTGTGTGTGTGTGTGTGTGTGTGTGTGTGTGTGTATATATATATATATGGATCTAGGATGTTTGATCGAATGATCAAATGTCCGAATCCGTAACTACCGAACACACTTTAACAAAAGCGTTTTTATCGAAAAAGCATGTTACTAAAAAAAAAAAGAAAAACACTACTTTAATATTCTCCCTCCGTGACCGCACTACAGTGGGGAAAAGGGAATTTTCTCTTATCCGCACCATGGTACGGCCTCGGCAACAGGCATATTTACGCAAAAGTGCTTCTTCGGTGAAAAGCACATTCGCGTAAGTATGCCCGGCTCTTTGGGTTTCGGACTTTTGATCATTCAATCAAAAGTCCTAGACCTATATATATATATATATATATATATATATATATATATATATACATATATACATATATATATATATATATATATATATATATATATATATATATATATATATATATATATATATATATATATATATATATATATATATATATATATATATATATATATATATGTCTATATTATATAGATATATATATATATATATATATATATATATATATATATATAGGTCTACCTGATTTAACCGAAAGCTTCAAATGCCGACAACGAGAACACCGACACCGGAAGATCGACAATGGAGAAGACTGAAAGTTAAAAATCCTGATACTGTCCCGTAAGTGTCCGGTAGGGATGGACGTTAGGGTCTGGGTGCGGGTAAAGTAAGTGTGTGATAGTGATGGACTTTAGGTTTAGGGGCGTGTTAAGTGAGTTTTATATATATATATATATATATATATATATATATACATACATGCATACACACAAACACACACACACACATACACACACATAAGCACACACACACACACACACACACACACACACACACACACACACACACACACACACATATATATATATATATATATATATATATGTATATATATACACACACACACACACACACACACACACACACACACACACACACACACACACACACACACACACACACACACGCGCACGCACGCACGCACGCACACACACACACACACACACACACACACACACACATATATCTACATCTTTATCTATCTATATATATATATATATATATATATATATATATATATATATATATATATATATATATATATATATATCCCTATGTGTTTATGTATATATGTGATCCGTACAGATCCCCGAATGCACTTTCCACCAAAGCAGAAATCACCGACCATACTTAACCGAAAGTGCTGTTCACTGAAGCAGCATTTTGGGATAAGTATGCTCATTGTTCTGGTTGTACTACCATGCGGATAAGGGAAAATTCCCTTTTCCCCACTGTAGTGTGACTTCGGAGTGAGAATATTAAAGTAGGGGGGGTTGGGGGGTGCAGGGGTGTTTGCCCTCTGCATAGAAGTAGGTTTAATTTTTTTTTTTTTTTAAACATACTTTAACGTAAGCACTTTTTTGGTGAAAGCGCTTTCAGTAAAGTATGTTCGGTGATAATGGATTCAGGCTTTTGATCTTTCGATCAAATGTCCTAGATCTGTATACATATATATATATATATATATATATATATATATATATATATATATATATATATATATGGATCTACCTGACAAAATCGACAAGTCAGAACACCGACAACAACTTCACCGACACCACATAATCGACAGTTCACAAACACGACACCTCATACACTCGACACATCATAACAACAAACAAAACAAATCCCCTGTCCAAAACCCACACACACAACACAAGCACACCACAATCCTTACAAACCAACACTAATCCTTACATACACAACTATCTACAACCCTAACCGAAACCCTAACCCTAAGGTCCGTCACTATCGCACACTCACCTAACCCGCGCCCTAACCCTAACTCACTTAACCCGCCCTAACCCAAAAAATATCACTACTGCACCCTTACCTAACCCACGCCCTAACCCTAACTCACTTATCCCACCCCTATCCCTACAGACCGTCAACATCGCACACTTACCTTACTCGCACCCTTACCTAACCCGCCCTAACCCTAACTCACTTATCCCACCCCTATCCCTACAGACCGTCAACATCGCACACTTACCTTACTCGCACCCTTACCTAACCCGCGCCCTAACCCTAACTTACTTATCCCACCCCTACCCCTACAGACCGTCATCATCGCACACTTACCTTACTCGCACCCTAATGGCCGTCACTACCGCATACTTACACATCCTTTCCCCATCTCAGTGTTCTCAGCGTCGGTGTTTTCCTCCGTCGGTCTTCTGCCTTGTCGATCTTCTGAGTCGTTGTCAGTGTTATGACGTGTCGATGTAGTCAGGTAGATCCATATATATATATATATATATATATATATATATATATATATATATATATATATATATATATGTGTGTATATATGCATATATATATAGACAGATATCATATTATCAAATGTTCATATGAGCAAACATCAAAATATAAACTGAAACATCTAGCAACCAAAACAGTGAAAGCAAACACACACACACAAAAAAAACACCTGTTTTTACAGGCCCCCTGCACCCTTTATACCGCCTGCTAATTATATATACCAACTCTGAGATTGTACCACAGTGGGGAATGAAGCTATACCCTTATCCCTGTTGTGTCACAATCTCATACAGTACAAGTGCCATAGCCTTCAACATTATGGGAATTCAAGCTTTTTAAACTGATATTTTGATGTTCTCTCATATGAGGATTCAGTAATATAACAAGGAACCATATACATAGAAATATACACACACACACACACACACACACACACACACACACACACACACACACACACACACACACACACACACATACACATGGGTGCCGGAACCATAGATCCAGAGGGAGGGGGAGCCCCCCCACTTTTACAGCTGAAAGACCTGTTGGGAAAAATTAATGAAGTAGAGTTTTCACGCTAATGTGGATTTGCACGCGGAAGTTAAACTAACTAAACTAGTTGTTCTTGTTCTCTTATTGCTCTGTGTTACAGGACTTATGCTGCCATTGTTCCATTGGTGCTGCCAGAGTCATGCTGGTAAGGAGAGTTTTGTTCTTTTATTTGCAGGAGTTATGCTGCTCCCGTGTGTGTGTGTGTGTGTGTGTGTGTGTGTGTGTGTGTGTGTGTGTGTGTGTGTGTGTGTGTGTGTGTGTGTTTGCAAAATACCCCAGTTAGGTATAATTGGTGATTAGTGTTACTCAGGCTCAAACAATTGCCTGAATTCTCTACCGATACCACCACTTGTGATTCAGGAAGTTGAGTCCATAGTTTTCAACTGTCCATATTTTCACAGAATATTTGGCTCATACGTTTGGTCTGCTCCTCTTAAAATTTGTGATTTTCTGGCAAATCAGTGAGAACTGAATTCACTAAAGAATGATAGCCCTTTAAGTTTCAGTCTTCCTGTCTTTCAAGAAATACATGGTACCACATAACACTTTAGTTTATCAAATAATACAAGCAATATTTAAAATGTGTCCCTGGTTTTGGGCCTTTGCCCCCCCCCCCCCAAATACATTTTTGCTTTTCCAGATTTCTTCTGCTACAAAGTTGAGAAATTTAGTTGAGTGTCAAGTGGATTTTACAAGGAGTTGAGAGCTTCAGGATTACCTAACTTTTGACCAATATGTACCCAGAGCCATAAGAAAGTATTTCTACATTGCACAGCTTATAAACAAATTGATTGTGACTAGATCTAGAGATGTTATTGTCTCCCTTTACAAATTTCTCATTAAGTCAATCATTTTGTATAATGCCCACTTTGGCATTTATCTTTCCAGCCCCATGCAACAATTGGAATACCCACAGAGATACCTTGCTAAAAAGATACAAGTCCTAAACAATAGGTCTTGCATGGTCCACCTCAAAGATTTATCACTATACTCAGTATCCTACAGAGTGCTTAGAGGTGACTTGCATACAAGGCATCCTCCGACCTAATACTGATGGACCTACTGAACATCAGCAAGTCAAATGGCATCAGAAATACTCAGTCCAGGTATCTAAACTGAATGTTGTGGAGGGATGGATATATATCAAAGAGGCTACCACTGTTCCAGAACAGACTATCCATTCAAGTAAAACAAAGCTCATCCCTGTCCATATTCAAATATAGCTTTGATCTAGGGATGAGTAATAGAAAATGTACTCCAGGATTGCCCCTCATGCCACTAGTTGATAGAGGCAGTTCCTAAATGCTGCATCCCTTACATGGGCCCCCTTAAATTATCTATAGTATGTTCACATACTATATTTTTGGTTGGTGT